>NW_024423319.1:27114770-27127012 GCF_017311325.1 Ursus maritimus
AAGGAATTGGTATACTCTGGCTGTATTTCTTTTTTTTAATATTTTTATTTTGAAGATTTTTATTTGAGAGAGAGAGAGTGAGTGAGAGAGAGAGAACACAAGTGGGGGGAGGGAGAGGGAGAAGCAGGCTCCCCACTGAGCAGGGAGCCCGATGTGGGGCTCGATCCCAGGACCCCGGGATCATGACCTGAGCTGAAGGCAGATGCTTAACTGACTGAGCCACCCAGGTGCTCTCTGGCTATATTTCTGTAGCAAATAATTTAATGAACAAATTTATTTCATTGTAAAATAATTGTAAAGGTTGTTGAAAGGGATATTGATAAAAGTTTTGATTTCTATGCTGTTCCTTTTTTATGACAAGTAGTCAAACTAAGGGAGAAGATTTTTAAATATTTGATGTTTTACTTCCTATTTTGCCCTGAAAGATTTTTGATTCCCTTCAGAAGGATAAATTGACTTTATTTTACAGCTGTTTTTAGAGATACTTGTTTTTTTACTTTTTTTTATAATTGAAGTACAGGTGATGCATAATAAATTAGTTTCAGGTGTACAACGTAGTAATTCAACAACTCTATAACTATGCTCTCACCACAAGCATAGCTACCATCTGTCACCATACAGTTGTTTTTCTACTTTTAATGAGAGGAAGGAGGAAAAGTTTTCAGTGTATAGGACTAAAGAAAAATATGGCCAGAAGGAGGTATTCACGCAGCCTTTAGCTGCACCCCCCCCCTCTCAAATTCCTTCTCCAGGGAAGGAAGCTATGGTTATAGTGAATGAGACAATTTGTGGTTGACAGTTCTCATAAAACTGCCATGTTATGTATGTATGTATGTAATTATTTTAGTTTGAATTCTGATGAAAATAGAGGAGAAAGGGTTTAGATTTGGGGAGAAATTTCTCTGAGAGTAGGATATGGATAAAACTTGATTTTATATTGACTGGTATTCTTTGTCTCTTTTCAATGTAGCCCTGAGATTGCATTGACTATAACCTGAATATATTTAGAAAAATCTGTGAAATTTGCTGGTGAGAGAAATGGTTAAATTAGTTTATATCCACCTGCTGGAATTCCATGCACTGAAAATAATTTTGGAGACTTTGATAGCATGAGAAAATACTTTAAAAAGTGTTTGTGGGGGAATCGGAATACCAAATGATGTGCACTGTGAATGCAAATATGTAAAATATGTAGATACACAGACAAAGATTGGAAGGAAATGTTTAAGCAGTAGTTATGTTATAGTAGTGGAGTCAAGGTTAACTATTTTCTACTTTTAGTGTTGTGTTTTTGTGAAAGTAAAAGGGAAAAAATCTGCTAGAGAAAAGCATTAGAAGTATATTTTTCTTATTATTTTTGATACTTATAATTCTGAGAAGTAGGAAATACAGGGTCTTCCCTCAGAAGGGTCTACCTTTTATGTTCAAGAGGTTGTGTTCTTACACTCTTTCTTTTATGTTCAACAGATTTCGCAGGCTCTTTATGAGTTATCATACCATGTGTCATTAAAGGAAATCTAAAGGCGAACAGGCATCTAATGTTCTTAATGACATTAGCGTAAGTATACACACACACACACACACACACACACGCTTTTTAATTTAATAATTATTACATATTTCTTTTTTTTTTAGTTCCATACTATTTTCTTTTTTTTTTAAGATTTTATTTATTTATTTGACAGAGATAGAGACAGCCAGTGAAAGAGGGAATACAAGTAGGGGGAGTGGGAGAGGAAGAAGCAGGCTCATAGTGGAGGAGCCTGATGTGGGGCTCGATCCCAGAATGCTGGGATCACGCCCTGAGCCGAAGGCAGACACTTAACCGCTGTGCCACCCAGGCGCCCCAATTATTACATATTTCTTTTTGCCTTTGATACAAAGATCCCTAAAGTATATAACTTGCATTTCATTTTGTTCAAAATTACAGTAGTGAATGTTTTAAGGCAATATTGGTAAGCTGTTGTTGCTAGGCTGAAATAAAGATATTTTAATCTTTTTGTCTGGTTGTGAGTAAAGCAGAAAATGTTAGGTAAGCTGAGAGGGCAAAAAAAAAAAAAAGCCTGCCTTGTAACAAACTCACAATATACTTAATTAAAAATGGTACTGTAAAAATAATTTGACTAGAATATTTTTCTCCCAGTGTAGTATAGCAAAACATTTTCTTTTGTTTGCAGTTATGTTTAGAAATTAAATATATTCTAAAATTTGAGGATTAAATTATTTTAAATTGAGGTTGTGTAGTTCTAATTAATGTTCACTTGATGCCAATTTTCATGTGTTTGCTGTGTTAGAAAATATTAATAGATTTTTTTTCTTACCTTTAGGTGATTTTTCTGTCTCACTCTAAATTATTTATTAGAGAATTTAAGTTAGATTCAGACCAGATACTTTTCATGGGTGTTTAGTACTTGAATTGTAAGATGAGCTCTCAAATTGTAAGAGTGTTGATTGTAAACCAGTAGTTAAGTTTCTTAAGTAGTTAAGTGGTGTATTATTCTATTATTATCAGGCTGGGTTTTAACCTTGTATAAATAAAATTATCTACCCAGTTGAGAACAGCTTTCATAATGACTGTTATTGAGGTGTAGGACCCGGAGCTTCTTGACACCAGTACAAATTTCCCTTGTTGCTTTAAGCTTCTGTAGCCTTTTTCTGTTAGGATAGGTAATCTCCTTCATATGCTTTTTGTGCTTTTCTGAGGATAGTGGTAAGGAGCTTCTATCTTTAGCTGTTGTGATTTCCCCCCCTACATATTGAAATGTATTTGAGCAGTTGAGGTTCAAATATGAGTTTCTCTTTTATCCTTAAACTTTCTCTGTCTGACCACAGCAGTATTAATTCATGTTGGAGTAGTCTGTTTTTTTTCAACAACTAATATTCCATGTTGAAAACTCTTGTCTTGCTCTTTTCTTTCTGGTCTTCAAGAAGCCTGAGTACTTGCATTCAGGTAGACATAGCAGAAGTTCATAGGCCTTAAGTAACTTTTGAGCCTGAAGTCTGGTGTGCAATTAAAGTTCTTTCATTCTGTAAATTTGCCATTGATGTAGTCTGTTTATGGATTCGATTCTAATATTTTTCCCATTTTTTGAAAGTGAGTAGTCCAAATGGACTTAATATGTATTTTGTTTTTACTTAGCTTCCCCTTTCCTTTGAGTCTTTATATATACCTTTTCAGCTGGATTGTCTTTGTCATGGCTTTCTCATGGTCCCATATCTCACTGTCCCATATCTTAGCCGTGGAAGCTTCTCTTGCATGTCTCTTACAGCTGCCAGGTTTTTTTGTTGTTGTTGTTAGGATTGTATTTCTTTCCTTTACTCTCTGAAAATAGGCTAGTTTAAGGGTTGCTATAGTGCCAGCAAACTAATTGCAGTGATTGAACTGTGATCCTTACTAATGGAAAATGGCTCTAAAATTGGGCATGGGAGCAAGAAGTCAGGAGACAAATCTAGAATAAGTGTTGAAGTTTTCATACAGAAATGAGGGGAGAATTTTGACTTAGTTTCTGCAAGTCTACAAACATCAGTGCATAAAGAAAATAAAGATGGATTTTTGGTAATCGTTTCCATTTTCAGAAAATCTTGAGTTACGGAATGACAGCTTGTAATTGTTTTTGTATTTTTTTAGATTTCTATTCTGATACCACTAGGACTTTTGTATAAATCAGTGTTGATTCAGGCATGAGCACAACATTTAAAGTTGTAGATGAAAAATGTACCGTTTTTAACAGTAGATTTAAGGTACCCAAATTCCAGTGGTTTTTAACATGGAAACCTCATTGGATAAGTGTCATTCATTTGTGCTCGTTAATATTTCCTGAGGGTTTTTTTTTTAAGATTTTATTTATTTGACAGAGACAGCCAGCCAGAGAGGGAACACAAGCAGGGGGAGTGGGAGAGGAAGAAGCAGGCTCATAGCGGAGGAGCCTGATGTGGGGCTCGATCCCAGAACGCTGGGATCACGCCCTGAGCTGAAGGCAGACGCTTAACCGCTGTGCCACCCAGGCGCCCCTCCTGAGGTTTTTTTAATCAAGTTTTTTATCCAGTTTTTTCATGGTAGACATTTAAAAATTTTTTCCAACTCTTGTCTTTTTCTATTTTCTCTGTCTTATGAAACTTGGATTTTATTATTTGTCAACATAGGGGTGTTGGGGTTTTGTTAGGTTTTAAGTTTTACTGAAGAGTATTATTCTGAAATCGTACTTGCTGGTGTGCTATTCTTGTATTTACTATGAATAATTATATTTTTATAATTAGGAATTTCGTGAGGATATGCCCTCCATTCTTGCTGATGTATTCTGCATATTAGGTACGTATCAAGCCTTCATTTCACCTTTAAAAGTGCTATTTGATAGATTAATGTACTGTGTTTAAATAAAATTTTTTCTTTCAAACCATTTGTAGAAACTAGACTATATTGTTTTTTTTACTTTATAGATAATATAGTGTTTTAAGTCATGTGAGTATGATCACTGCTTATAAACTAGCTTTAGATATAGTTTATAATGATAATGGCAATAATAGATAATAGTTTATAATAATGGCAATATTAATGTAGATGCTATTTTTGCAGAATATGTTTATATAAAATTGAGCTAAATTAAGTCATTTCAAGTAAAAAAAAAAGCTAAGTTTTTTGAAGTTCAGTTAGTCTGAATTATTCAGATTTTAGTAACTACGTAATTAATCTTACTCAGTGGAAGTTATCAGTGAATGTCAGAATCTCAAGCTTAGGACACTCAAGAGATATTTACTTTGCTATTATACTCTTTTGATTCTTCTTAATTTTAGAAAGAGCAAGAAGAGCCAAAGTAATCAAAAGTACTTTTGTTTTGAGGATGAGAAACCAGCTTTGGAAATAGCATCTTCTCTATTTGTCCAGAATAAATAAGAATTTATGCAAGATAAAAAAGGAATATTTCTTTGACTTAGAACAAAAGGTAGTGTCCCTCCATGGGAAGCATGGATTTAAAAAATAATGTATATTATAAATTTATTTCTCTTAATTTTAGATTTGAATTAAAATAACTTTGAGCACAGTTTTCCCCATCAGTGTTATGCTTTCTATAACTTTGATCTAATAGAAACCTTTACCAGACATTATAATATTCACTTTAAAATAAGACATCCTCTGAGAGTTTGTCAAGCTGGAGTGAATTAATTTAGCTCATTAATCTTAATTCCTAGAATAGATAGGTTACTTAAATGTCTTACTGAGAATCTGGGAATTTGATCTTATCAAATCTGAATGCCTGATGCTTCATCCTTCAGGATGTTTTAAGATTTCATAACAGCAGTAATGTCAGGAACAGGTCAAAATGTATGTGGACTGTGAGTGATAAATGAAAAGAGCAGACCACTGATGGGGTGACCACATGTCCCACTTTTGTTTTGTTTTCCCTGGCATAATTAATTGTGCCTTATTTTGATTTTAAAACTCACCTGGTTTGGATCCTAAAGTTCATACTGTCTATTGAATTGATTTATGCCAGCAATAACAACAAAACCTTTTAAGCTTAATTTTTTAAAGCAGGCACTAAAGGTATTACATTTTGTTACATATAAATATAGCTTGAAACAAGTTTAAAAATTTTTAAAAATTGTTTTTACTATAATCTTGTAGGACTGAAAGAGTGATTTGTAGGTAACATTTTGTGGAAGCTGTTGTTCCTTGATAGTGTCAGGAGTATATTTTATGTCTTTTTTTGGGTAATCATCAACTCTCAGCTTATTAGTAAGTTCCAATAATTTCTTTGTTGATTTATTCTATTAGGATATAGTTTCCCTTCATAGTTACTTAGTAATATGAATTATTGGTACAAGTCATTGCTTTTTACTATTAACATGAATTTATGAGGTTGTTGGATGCTCTTGAAAAATTTCTTTTAGCCTCTCCAGTCAATTTTTACAAGCAAGATTAGAATGGCAAACTTAGAGAATTTCCCTCACCTGTCCCCTCACTCACCCACCCTCACCGTTAGCAGAAAAAAAAATGATCGAAGGATGACCCCAGACCAAACTAGGGGAAGAGGAGTAAGAATGGGAGTTACCTCTAATAATGATAATGGCAATAATAATGTAGTTGCTATTTTTGGAGCACTTTCTATGTTCTAAGCATTGTGTTATGCATTTAATTTCATTTTAATCTTTATAGCAACTTCTGTAAAGTAGGTATACAGATCGGAAAATTGAAGGTCAGAGAAGGGATTTTTCAAGGCCACATAAACAGTAAAACAGGGTTTGAACCTGGGTCTTTTTGGTTCCAGAGCCCATAATTTTTTTACTATATCATGTTGTCTTTCTAATATCTTAAAAGTTGTAAGAAAAATCATTGCTGTATTTTCCTGGTTAAGATAACAGTTTTCTTTGAAAGACTAATTATGTAAGGATGACAGGGCCTGAGAGCTATATTAACCTGGAGAGGGAAGTCTGATGTAACTTGATGCACTGATGGGACATCTTAGCTGGAGTGGGTGGTTGGTCATACTAGGACCTAGAGTTTGAAATGGTTGAGGGCTTTTTAGTAAAATCATAGGGGAAATGAAAGAGAATTTACTAGGTACTGATTCAGGGTTGATGAATTAGGGATAATGAATGAATTTATTAGAATAGCGTCATTAGGACAAAAAGAAGAAAGAAGCAGGGAAGACGTAATTGTGATATTACAGTCCTGTATTGATTGTTGAGATAGCTCAGCAAAGAAGTTTACTGAGGTCCTAGTAAGCATTTCTTAACGTGGTCAGAACCCAGAGAGTGGTATCTTGATCAGGTCAGACAGCTAAGAGGAGAACAGACTTGGTTTGAGAAGGATGAACCCGCCACCCACGTACTCTGATCTTAGGGACTTTGGGGGTAGATCTTAGGGACTTTTGGGCCTTGGTAGATAGATGTTGGTTAAAAGAATGGGCCCAATTTAGTCCTGACCCCTCAAGATCAGTTCCTTGAAGTTCTAGCCTGAGGAGGGACCAGAAGACCAGATAACAGGGAGACAACTACAAGTCCTTGGAAGGGACTGATGAGATACACATGGATTAAAAGTCTAATTGAGTGAATGAGATTGTATTGCAGTTTATGTTGTATAAATTATACCCTGAAATTCTCTTAATAGGCTTCAGCTGACCATGTGCTTAGCTACAGTGGCCAGGATATCAGGAAATGACACTGTCCAAGATGGGAAAGGGGAGAAGGGCCAAGAAAATGTGGATATGTTTGATAATAAATTCCTTTCTCTTTTGATTCTCAGTGATGGCAGTAGAAAGTAAACTGAAGCAAATCAGTGAGTGGTAGGACGTTTGGGGAGAACTGTAGGACCCTTAGAAGACAATTTTATTATACCACTAAAATTGGTGTCTCTTGTAAATTATGAGTTGACCTTAATATAATAGTATGTAATCATTAAAGCAATAATCCTGAGATCAGCTTTGTAATCCTGTCAGTCCTGGTTGAATTTTTTGATGCTTGGCAGGAAGAGCTAATTGTTTTATTTCCTCCATACTGCATAAAATTGTTTGGCAAATTTTCTGAATAATCTCCTGAAACTTGGAGATCTCAATTTCTTAATATTTCAATAGGAAGAAAATAAAAATCATGAATAAATTTTTGTTTGCTGACTAGAATTGTAATTCAAAATGGGATTTTAAAAATGTTCTTTTAATACTGTCTTTTTGTAGAGTTGATGGCCGGGTAGTTTGGTTAGGACATGGTACCAAGGTGGCCAAGGTCAAAGGTTCCGTCTTCACAAGTAATAGGATCTTTAGTGTTAGAAGACATCTTTGTTGTCACCTAGTTCAACTTTCCACCTAAAGAAGGAATCTCTTCTTTAGCTCTCTGACATGTTGTCATTTAAACTTTGCTCGAATATTTCCATTTTTGAAAACATTACTTTTTTGAAGTTGTGTTGTTTCCAGTGCCATAGCATGTAACTCCTGTGTAATCAACTTACATTTTACGGATATGCCATTGGTCACAGGGTCAGTTTCCAGATCAGGAGAAATTAATTCTGAGCATTCATATGCATATGAATGACAGCTCCTGCTTACTATAATTGCAAATTTTTTTCCAATTTCAGAATGAGGCATTTTAAAATTAGTTTTAAAGAAAATAAGTATCTTATTATAGTGCTGGGGACAGTCTAGAAAAATCAATCAAACTTTCGTCTTTTTTTTCTTCCATCATTATAGATATTGAGACAAATTGTTTAGAAGAAAAAAGCAAGAGAGACTATTTTACACAATTGGTATTAGCATGTTTGGTAAGTTATAAAAAATACTTTCCCTTTCTAGATTTTTACATTGAACAGTTGTAATCACAGTTAATCATGTTAAGGGAGGAGGATATTGACATTCAATTGGCTATTCATTATAAGGTGAGATTTGGATTTTCAGATGGAATGCTTTGTAAAATTAGACATGCTAATTATTTCTGTGAAATTTGCATGCTTCGTATCACTTAAACTATATGTATATATCAAACTTTTGGTGATATTCCTGACCTAGTAAGTTCCTAAATAAGGAAAAGGTAAGCATCTGTCAAGTGAGTAGAAATGATGCGGACAACTTTTAAACTGAATAGCTTTTCATAAACTCTTTATTATGCAAGGAGAAAAAGCAGAGGTAGTTTAAAAATAATAAATTCTAGAACTTGTCATAATCATTGTCTAGTAAACCATTTTATGTTAACAAATTTAGAACCAAGGAGAAATGCTATTACTCAGATCTGGAAGATGTCCTTGTCTTCGCTGTACTAGAATTTGACCTAAACAGTAGAAACTAATGAAGGCTGAAGTGCTGTATTAATCTTAAAGGAAAATTCAGTTGACAAACAGTTTTAATCAAAATTTTATCTGTAGTTCTTGTCATTTGTAGGCTGTGTACAGCATGCATATAATTTTTTAGTGAGTTTTATTTAAAGAGCTGTATGTCACATTTTTCAATATTTGGGGCATCATCATTTTTGTTAAATTGAAGTTCCAGCTTTTTTTTTTTAATAAATTGAAGGTTTTGATATATATTTAATGTGATTTTGATGTTCTTATTTGGGAAAATTATTTTGAATGTATTTAAATTGTGGATGTATTAGAATGCTAAGGAATAAATGGCCTTTAATATTTTTTAATACAGTATTTAGTTTCAGACACAGTTCTAAAGGAACGCCTGGATCCAGAAACATTGGAATCATTAGGGCTTATCAAACAATCACAGCAGTTCAATCAAAAGTCGGTTAAAATCAAGACAAAACTCTTGTAAGTACATGTATCTTTATGTTGCTGATCAAGTATCTGAGTGTTTCCTTAGTTCTCATTTTGAATTCTAGATGTTTGGCAGTTTGAAGATTTTTTTGTTGTTGTTGCTGTTAGCACGTCTTGTGTTTTTTCCTTTTAAAAGAAGCCTAGGATTACTGAGTCAGCAGTGAACTTCACCTGTGTGAAACCAATGTTAAGTTTTTTCCATATTAGAAGTTAAAATATTATTCATTGCTTTTATTATTACCAATAAAATAATTTACAAGTATGGCTATACTCTAGGGTATATTCTTAGTCAACGATGGAAAGAGTGACATGTTATTGTTCTTTGGGATTAGCAGTATTCTTTCTTTGTGTTACTGGTTTTCCCTGTGTAATTAACATTGGGGTGTCTCTTATGAATCACTGTTATTTTCTGTTTTAAAAGATATACAAAGAAGTAAACTTTCAACAACTATTCTTATAATTGTTCTATATAAGAGAGAGAAAATTCGATGAGAAGAATACAGTACTTGTATGCAAGCTTGTTAATTGAATTAATTTTATCCCCTTTATGATGTTTAATTTCAGTTATAAGCAGCAAAAATTCAATTTGTTAAGAGAAGAGAATGAAGGTTATGCCAAGCTGATTGCTGAATTGGGGCAAGATTTATCTGGAAATATTACTAGTGATTTAATCTTAGAAAATATAAAATCTTTAATAGGTAAGACATATATCTAATAATAGTATGTGTTACTAAGCTTTTTTTTTTTTGTTACTAAGCTTTTTTAAACTGTTGGAGAATATCCATAAAGACAAAATGAATGCATTTCCCCTTATAGGTTTCTTTTTTTCAATTAAGAAATGAGAGCGGTGTCTAGCTTGTACTTTTAAGATTTTATCAGTACTAATAAATAACATTTAGGATGATATTTATGAGAAATCTTTTTGCTACTGTTACCTGTGTGTTTGTATTCATTTCTTTTTTTAAATTTTTATTATTTTTTTAATTGTTTCAGGGGTACAGGTCTGTGATTTATCAGTCTTACACAATACACAGCACTCACCACAACACATACCCTCCCCAATGTCCATCACCAAGCCACCCCATTCCTCCCACCCCCCTCCACTCCAGCAACCCTCAGTTTGTTTCCTGAGATTAAGAGTCTCTTATGGTTTCTCTCCCTCTTTGGTTTCGTCTTGTTTCATTTTTTTTTCTCTTCCCCTATAATTCTCTGCCTTGTTTCTCAAATTCCACATATCAGTGAGATCATATGATAATTGTCTTTCTCTGATTGACTTATTTTGCTTAGCTTAATACCCCCTAGTTCCATCCACGTTGTTGCAAATGGCAAGATTTCATTTTTTGATGGCTGCATAATATTCCAGTGTGTGTGTGTGTGTACACATCTTCTTTATCCGTTCATCTGTTGATGGACATCTGGGCTCTTTCCGTAGTTTAGCTATTGTGGACATTGCTGCTATAAATATTGGGGTCCAGGTGCCCCTTCAGATTACTACATTTGTATCTTTGGGGTAAATACCCAGTAGTGCAATTGCTGGGTCTTAGGGTAGCTCTATTTTCAACTTTTTGAGGAACCTCCATACTGTTTCCCAGAGTGACTGCACCAGCTTGCATTCCCACTGACAGCGTAGGAGGGGTCCCCTTTCTCCACATCCTCGCCAACATCTGTCATTTCCTGACTTGTTAATTTTACCCATTCTGACTGGTGTGGGGTGGTATCTCATTGTGGTTTTGATTTGTATTTCCCTGATGCCAAGTGATGTTGAGCACTTTTTCATGTGTCTATTGGCCATTTGGATGTCTTCTTTGGAGAAATGTCTGTTCATGTCTTCTGCCCATTTCTTGATTGGATTATTTGTTCTTTGGGTGTTGAGTTTGTTAAGTTCTTTATAGATTTTGGATACTAGCCCTTTATCTGATATGTCATTTGCAAATATCTTCTCGCATTCTGTCAGTTGTCTTTTGGTTTTGTTGACTGTTTCCTTTGCTGTGCAAAAGCTTTTCATCTTGACGAAGTCCCAATAGTTCATTTTTGCCCTTGCTTCCCTTGCCTTTGGCCATGTGTCTAGGAAGAAGTTGCTGCGGCTGAGGTCGAGGAGCTTGCTGCCTGTGTTCTCCTCAAGGATTTTGGTGTATTCCTGTCTCACATTTAGGTTTTCCATCCACTTTGAGTCTGTTTTTGTGTATGGTGTAAGGAAATGGTCCAGTTTCATTCTTCTGCATGTGGCTGTCCAGTTTTCCCAACACCAATTGTTGAAGGGACTGTCTTTTCCATTGCATGTTCTTCCCTGCTTTTTTGAAGATTAGTTGACCATAGAGTTGAGGGTTCATTTCTGAGTTTTCTGTTCTGTTCCATTATCCACGTGTCTGTTTTTGTGCCAGTACCATACTGTCTTGATGATTACAACTTTGTAATATAGCTTGAAGTCCAGAATTGTGATGCCACCAGCTTTGGTTTTCTTCTTCAACATTCCTCTGGCTATTTGGGGGCTTTTCTGGTTCCATACAAATTTTAGGATTATTTGTTTCATTTCTGTGGAAAAAAAAGGTGATGGTATTTTGATAGGGATTGCATTGAATGTGTAGTTTGCTCTAGGTAACATAGACATTTTAACAATATTTGTTCTTCCAGTGCATGAGTATGGAACGTTTTTCCATTTCTTTGTGTCTTCCTTGGATTTCTTTCATGAGTATTCTATAGTTTTCTGAGTACAGATGTTTTGCCTCTTTGGTTAGATTTATTCCTAGGTATCTATGGCTTTGGGTGCAGTTGTAAGTGGGATCGACTCCTTAATTTCTCTTTCTTTGTTTCATTGATAGTGTATAGAAATGCAACTGATTTCTGTGCATTGATTTTATATCCTGCCACTTTACTGAATTCCTGTATGAGTTCTAGCAGTTTTGGGGTGGAGTCTTTTGGATTTTCCACATAAAGTGTCATATCATCTGCAAAGAGTGAGAGTTTGACTTCTTCTCTGCCGATTTGGATGTCTTAT
>NW_024423319.1:27127022-27196851 GCF_017311325.1 Ursus maritimus
CTCTTTCCGTAGTTTAGCTATTGTGGACATTGCTGCTATAAATATTGGGGTCCAGGTGCCCCTTCAGATTACTACATTTGTATCTTTGGGGTAAATACCCAGTAGTGCAATTGCTGGGTCTTAGGGTAGCTCTATTTTCAACTTTTTGAGGAACCTCCATACTGTTTCCCAGAGTGACTGCACCAGCTTGCATTCCCACTGACAGCGTAGGAGGGGTCCCCTTTCTCCACATCCTCGCCAACATCTGTCATTTCCTGACTTGTTAATTTTACCCATTCTGACTGGTGTGGGGTGGTATCTCATTGTGGTTTTGATTTGTATTTCCCTGATGCCAAGTGATGTTGAGCACTTTTTCATGTGTCTATTGGCCATTTGGATGTCTTCTTTGGAGAAATGTCTGTTCATGTCTTCTGCCCATTTCTTGATTGGATTATTTGTTCTTTGGGTGTTGAGTTTGTTAAGTTCTTTATAGATTTTGGATACTAGCCCTTTATCTGATATGTCATTTGCAAATATCTTCTCGCATTCTGTCAGTTGTCTTTTGGTTTTGTTGACTGTTTCCTTTGCTGTGCAAAAGCTTTTCATCTTGACGAAGTCCCAATAGTTCATTTTTGCCCTTGCTTCCCTTGCCTTTGGCCATGTGTCTAGGAAGAAGTTGCTGCGGCTGAGGTCGAGGAGCTTGCTGCCTGTGTTCTCCTCAAGGATTTTGGTGTATTCCTGTCTCACATTTAGGTTTTCCATCCACTTTGAGTCTGTTTTTGTGTATGGTGTAAGGAAATGGTCCAGTTTCATTCTTCTGCATGTGGCTGTCCAGTTTTCCCAACACCAATTGTTGAAGGGACTGTCTTTTCCATTGCATGTTCTTCCCTGCTTTTTTGAAGATTAGTTGACCATAGAGTTGAGGGTTCATTTCTGAGTTTTCTGTTCTGTTCCATTATCCACGTGTCTGTTTTTGTGCCAGTACCATACTGTCTTGATGATTACAACTTTGTAATATAGCTTGAAGTCCAGAATTGTGATGCCACCAGCTTTGGTTTTCTTCTTCAACATTCCTCTGGCTATTTGGGGGCTTTTCTGGTTCCATACAAATTTTAGGATTATTTGTTTCATTTCTGTGGAAAAAAAAGGTGATGGTATTTTGATAGGGATTGCATTGAATGTGTAGTTTGCTCTAGGTAACATAGACATTTTAACAATATTTGTTCTTCCAGTGCATGAGTATGGAACGTTTTTCCATTTCTTTGTGTCTTCCTTGGATTTCTTTCATGAGTATTCTATAGTTTTCTGAGTACAGATGTTTTGCCTCTTTGGTTAGATTTATTCCTAGGTATCTATGGCTTTGGGTGCAGTTGTAAGTGGGATCGACTCCTTAATTTCTCTTTCTTTGTTTCATTGATAGTGTATAGAAATGCAACTGATTTCTGTGCATTGATTTTATATCCTGCCACTTTACTGAATTCCTGTATGAGTTCTAGCAGTTTTGGGGTGGAGTCTTTTGGATTTTCCACATAAAGTGTCATATCATCTGCAAAGAGTGAGAGTTTGACTTCTTCTCTGCCGATTTGGATGTCTTATATTTCTTTTTGTTGTCTGATAGCTGAGACTAGGACTTCTAGTACTATGTTGAAGAGCAGTGGTGATAGTGGACATCCCTGCCATGTTCCTGACCTTAAGGGAAAAGCTCTCAATTTTTCCCCCATTGAGAATGATATTCACTGTGGGTTTTTCATAGATGGCTTTTATGATATTGAGGTATGTACCCTCTATCCCTACGCTGTGAAGAGTTTTAAGAAAGGATGCTGTACTTTGCCAGATGTTTTTTCTGCATCTATTGAGAGTATCATATGGTTCTTGTCCTTTCTTTTGTTAATGTAGTGTATCACATTGATTGATTTGCGGATGTTGAACCAACCTTGCAGCCCAGGAATAAATCCCACTTGGTCGTGGTGAATAGTCCTTTTAATGTACTATTGGATCCTATTGGCTAGTATTTTGGTGAGAATTTTTGCATCCATGTTCATCAAGGATATTTGTCTGTAATTCTCCTTTTTGGTGGGGTCTTTGTCTGGTTTTGGGATCAAGGTAATGCTGGCCTCATAAAGTGAGTTTGGAAGTTTTCCTTCCATTTCTATTTTTTGGAACAGTTTCAGAAGAATAGGTATTAATTCTTCTTTAAATGTTTGATAGAATTCCCCTGGGAAGCCATCTGGCCCTGGGCTCTTGTTCGTTGGGAGATTTTTTATTACTGCTTCAATTTCCTTGCTGGTTATGGGTCTGTTCAGGTTTTCTGTTTCTTCCTGGTTCAGTTTTGGTAGTTTATACGTCTCTAGGAATGCATCCATTTCTTCCAGATTGTCTAATTTGTTGGTATATAGTTGCTCATAATATGTTCTTACAGTTGTTTATATTTCTTCGGTGTTGCTTGTGATCTCACCTCTTTCATTCATGATTTTATTTATTTGGGTCCTTTCTCTTTTCTTTTTCATAAGTCTGGCCAGAGGTTTATCAGTCTTATTAATTCTTCCAAATAACCAGCTCCTAGTTTCATTAATCTGTTCTACTCTTTTGGTTTCTATTTCATTGATTTCTGCTCTGATCTTTATTATTTCTCTTCTGGGTGTTTTTATTAATTTCTGTTCTCTCTAGTATTTCTATTTTTAAGTATTTCTCAGTTTTAGAGAGGGCAGAAAATAAGTAAGCAGATGTGAAACTTCAATAAAATCTTCATCGAACTCTTGAAACATGGAGATGTTTAGTTCTTTTGAGCTTGATTTAAAAAATACCTTTACAAGGGACGTTGATACATACCTTATTTTATCTTTACAATAGTCTGTTAAAATAAGTGCGGCAGATGTTGTAAAAGATAGGGAAGTGTTATTTTTCCTACCTTTTAAATAGAATTTCTTCAGCACTGTTCTTTTTATTTGCATTGAGCATTTGGAGGAAATAGTTGGCTTTTGTAGAAAGGAGGAATGAATGGTAGAAAAATAGGATAATCCTGATTTTTCGTAATGGATAGAGTTTTTGCTATTTGTTAGGTGTTGTGCTATCTTAGGGAAGATTTCACAACTCCTAGATGTCTTAGATTTTGAGACCTGTTAGAGAAGTCATGTTCCCTGCTTTACTGGTTATATTTTAGGGGATGCTTTTGCTCCACTTCTTAGTTTTTTTCCTCCACTTTTGAAATTTATGTATGACTAAGAAAGAGAAGAAGTGTACCAGTCCTCATTCCCTTCCTCCATTCCTATGTTTGGGGACCCAGATAAAACTAGATTTGCTACAGTTATCTTTGTTTTTGGCTTAGACTTTTGGTGATCAGCAGGTGTAGCAGGTAAGGAGCTTTTACTTTAAATTTATCACTTTTAAGTTTTTATTTAAATTGAAGTTAGTTAACACAGTATAATATTAGTTTCAGGTATACAATGTAGTGGTTCAACACTTCCGTGCCACACCCAGTGCTCACCACAACAAGTGCATTCCTTAATTCCCATCACCTATTTCACCCCTCCCCCCCACCTTTGAAGTGAGTCTAGTTCTGGCAGCTGATTTACTCTCTTTGCTGCTTCCTCCTGTTGTCAATTTACCACCAAGACTGGTAGCTCATGGGCTGCAGGGCTCTTGCTTATCTTTGTGGCAGTGACCTATTTTTAAAAAGCCTCCTTGTAGGGTTTCCTTTCTGTTCTTCTCAGGGTAGGCTCTACATTTTTCTTGCAGCATTTTGATCTAGCTTGAGATGCTTGCTTGGCAATATTGCTTTCCTACAGGTTTGTCTTTCCTTACATCCTACCATGTACTCTTTTAAGATGATATTTCTCACATAAAAATTTTTATGCTGGGGCACCTGGGTGGCTCAATCAGTTGAGAGTCTGCTGTCGGCTCAGGTCATGATCTCCAGGTCCTGGGTCCAGCCCAGGGCTTCCTGCTCAGCGGGGAGTCTGATTCTCTCACCCCCCCCCACTCCTCTTCCCCTCCCCACTGCTCCTTCTCTCTCTCAAATAAATAAAATCTTTTAAAAAATAAAAAATTTCATGCTATGTGAGTTCCTCAGTTGTTTTTGTTTCTGTTTTATCTGTTTGTTGACATTTCTAGTCTGTGCTTGTTTCTTCTAATTTTTGTCCTTGTGGCTTTATACCTTTTTAGTACTTTGTTATTTTAGTAACATTTCAAAGAGGGATTTTCTTGAAGTTATGCTTTTATCTAACTGGGAAAATATACACTACTTTCTTATCTTGAACTTGGCTCTCCTACAGAACAGGTTATGTTACTATCTCTGAAGAACAATGTTGTGGTCACAACTGCAAGCTCATGATATACATGGATATTCTATGAATATAAAGAATTTGATTTCTTGGGCTAAACCCCTGTTCTAGTCTATTAAGTGAACTCCCAAGCACACTAGGCCAGAAGCACTTAGGTGTAATCTCCTCAGTATAGCCTTCCCTGGTCACCCCCCTCAGCACTCCCTTTTATTCACTGTGTTTTCTTCTGAGCACTTACAACCATATAACATGAAATGCAGTTTATTCTCTACCCCCCCTGGAATGTAAGCTTCATGAAAATAGTGGTTTTTGTTTTGTTTAGTACCTCTAACCTCAGTGCCTGGTATGTAGGTGCCAAATAAATAACTTGTTGAAAAATGAATGAAAATTCTCTCTTTCTTGTAGAGTTCATAGTGATTCTTAGCCTCTTTCCCTTGACATAGAGGATTTTAGTAAGCTCATCTCCCTGACTCAGTGTTTGTTTCTCTCTGGCTTGCTGAGTCTATCCTCTCCTCCATTGTCTGAGAAAGGAATTTTTCATTGACATGAAAATTGAGGTTAAGACTCCAATTCCAGTGAGTACTCTTTCAGTGTTAAAACTTATTGGATTTCCCCTCAGTGCAGACTCCGTGCAGGCCTTGTCTCATCTGGCCAGAGCAGTTCACTGACACAGCATCTTATTTTCAAGGCATCTTTGAACAATTTTCCCCTTGTTTATTCCTATTGTTTTCTCTGTGGGAGCAGTCGGGACATAATACCTCATACAAAGCTATCTCAGGTCTGATCTCCTTCACTAGCCATTGGCAGAACTGATACCTAGTTTGGGAGGGAGGTATGCATTTAAATGCACTTACATTTCAGGGCACTTGGTCTGATCAGGAGAAATCCTTATTTATCATCCTTTATTTAAAAGCTAGTCATTTGCACCCTAAAAGATTCTGGCACATCAAAATGTTTATATCCTAAATATAATAAGGTTTATATCCTGTCAGATAGGGACTGTTTATTGCATGAGTACGCAAAGAAGGAGGATCATTATGAGTCCTCATGGTGGTTGTGATCTTAAGTCTGACAGTAAATTTGAGAAACTTATTAAATGGGAAAGGATAATGATTAGTAGGCTCTTTAGCTACCAAGTCATAGACTCCATTCAAATGAACCCTGCATCAAGATGGCAAAAAGCATCTTTTAGAAATTCAAGGAAAGATAGCAGAAATGGATACCTTTGCTTGTTGAGCTAAACTATAACTCTACTCTTCTGAATGCCCTTCCAGAAAAGCAATAGGTATTCCTTTTCTTTCTTTTAAATTAGGAGTCAGCAATTTTTTTCTCCAAAGGGTGGGGTAGTAAATATTTATTTGCTTTGTGGGCCATATGGTCTCTGTTGCAACTACTCAACTCTGCCAGTGTAGTTTGAAAGTAGCCATAGACAATATGTAAATAAATGTGTTCTAGTACAACTTTATTTGTAGAAACCGAATGGATTTGACCCACAGGCTACACTGTGCTGATTTCTTTTTTTTTTTTTTTTTTTAAAGATTTTATTTATTTATTTGACAGAGATAGAGACAGCCAGCGAGAGAGGGAACACAAGCAGGGGGAGTGGGAGAGGAAGAAGCAGGCTCATAGCAGAGGAGCCTGATGTGGGGCTCGATCCCAGAACGCCGGGATCACGCCCTGAGCCGAAGGCAGGCGCTTAACCGCTGTGCCACCCAGGTGCCCCGACTGTGCTGATTTCTAAATCAAAATTAGTCATGGAGCTAGCTAACTTGAGTTAGCTTTAGGGAGTGGAAATGGTGGAAGTGGTTCTTCCTGGTTTCGGGTTTAGTGGTCCAGGATCTTTTTGGCCTAGGCTCTAACCCTTTCCTACTCACCCAGAACCAGAGCCCTCACCCAGAACCAGAGCCCTCTTCACCAAACCTCAGGACCTTAATTTGTTGCCTGGTGTCCAAGGTTGTAGATTTGGCTGGGGGTGGGGAAAGGTAGGGTGAGAATCTCTGCACCTTCAGTTTCACAAGTCCTCTTGGTTGTTTGGCAAGTAACCTGAGAAACATTAAAAACAAAAGACCCCAAGCCAAATGATTCTTGGGCCTACTGTGGGACATTTAACCATTTTGACTAAGTTATTTTGAGTGTACTTAGTATTTTATTTTTGGACCAATCTGGATGTAAGGGCCATTCAGCCTAGAAGCATCTTATCTTTGTGTCAGCTGTCTGCTATCTCTTGGAAAGGGAAGCCAGTTGACTACCTTCTTTGTGTTTCTGCTTTATTGAAGTTTCTTTACTGTATACTAGTTATAAAGAAGTTTTTTTCTGCTAGGAAAAAGGACAGCAGTTGGTGTTCTCAAGCACAGATTTCTTTTCTTACAATTATACTTGTATTTTATTAGGTGCATTTCGCTGCATCTTGGTTCTCTGATTCTTTGCTTGAGATGCGCAGTTTTTTGCAAATACTATTTCTTAGAAATAATCTAGCATAGGTTTTTATTAGCCTGTTTTAGTCCATTTGGACTGCTGTAACAAGTTACCACAGACTGGGTGGCTTACAAACAACAGAAATTTAGCTCTCACAGTTCTGGAGGCTGGAAGTCCAAAATCAGGGTGCCAACATGGTTGGGTTCTTGGTGAAGGCCTCCTCTGGGTTGCAGACTTCTGACTGCTTGCTTTATCCTCACATGGTGGAAGGGGCAGGGGAGCTCTCTTTTAAGGGCATTAATCTCATTCACGAGAGCTCTGCTCTTGTGACCTAATCACCTCTCAAAGGCCCCACCTCCTAAATACCATCACATTGGGGATCAGAATTTCCATATAAGAATTTTTGGTGGGGGAGGCACAAGCATTCAGATTACAGCATAGCCTGTTTCTAAAGTAATTCTAGATGCCAGATTATGTCCTTTTGTTCAAAACATGGTTTTTCTCTGTCTCATAAGGTCCTCTCTGTCTGGAACATGATGATTAAAGCTATTCTGTTTTCTTGTCTGAAGTGTACAGGTTGGACATCTCTCCCAGTCATGTTTACAATATTATCTTGGGATTTTTTTTTCTGTTAGGAATCTCCATTTGGCATATTCCTCCAACAGCCATTGTCAGTTTAATCAATACTTTTTTTTTTTTTTGCCTCTAGTTGCAGTCACTTGCTCTAATAATGACTAGTGTCATCTTGTCTATCTTTGGGAAAACTTCAGTTACTTTTTCAGCGCATTTCTAAAAAGATGTGTCATCCAAAAGGTGTGAACTCTCTTTTAGGCATTTTATTAATCTCCATATTACAAGTACCTGGCACATAGCAGGTGGTTATTTAATGTTTATTTAAATGAAGGAATGCATCCATGGCCATTACAGCTCTGCCACTTCTTTATTTTTCCACTTGTTCTCTTCTAGTGTGGTTCCCTGTTTGTTCCTCAGAAGACATAAAGGCATTATATGTGTGTATATATCCCTGATGTAGCTGGTGATAGAGGTAGGGAGCTAGGCTTACGATCTCTTTCAGGATCACATGACTGTTGATGTTTGGGGTAGAGAAAAACTTTTCTAAGATGTTTGAGCACAAGAGTGCCTATGTTCTACCACAGCTGCCATTAGGAAAAAAAATTATTTTGGACATTCTAAGCTTACTGATTGTTACTAGAGTCTTATTCTATATGAAATAGCTTAACTATTACCTAGCAAATCTTTAAGGTTTAAAAATCATTTTCTAAATCCATGGTTTGGTTACTTTTTCTATCTTATGGAGCAAAGGTCATTCTAGTTGGCTGCACTAAACTTGAGACGCTTAATAGAAAATTCATAAGCCAGTTTTTCTTTTGTGAAAGATGCAAAGGTTGATATCTGTTATAAATAAAAGTACATATCTTCTCTTTTAGATTACTGCCTTAAATTGCACCTGGAAAGAAACAGGTAGTTAGTTGACAGTACAGATCACCGATAGAATAACCTTGATGCAGTAAAACTGTTAAAACATAATGAAGGTGGTTCACCCTGTAGCACATTGAAAATATAAATTTTAGGGGCACCTGGGTGGCTCAGTTGGTTAAGCGTCTGCCTTTGGCTCAGGTCATGATCCTAAAGTCCTGGCATCAAGCCCTGCATCGGACTCCCTGCTCAGCCGGGGAGTCTGCTTTTCCCTCTGCCCCTCACCCTGCTCGTGCTCTCTCTCTCATACAGTCTGTCTCTCAAATAGATAAATAAAATCTTTAAAAAAAAGGTAAAGAAACTTTAAAGCAAATGAAGCATAACATTCCCATGTAACATGTTGTTCTAGTCGTAGCTTGATGGGTAATTATAAACCAGCAATTTTTTCAAAATTATATTTAACGTATCTTTTGTCATCTCTGATACAGTATTTTTATTTGGTGATTGGATTTTTATATTTAGTAAATTAGGAGCAGTTATAAGGCTGAAGAATTTGCTAGGTCTTACTTTCACAATTTTTATTGTCAGTGTTAGAACAGTTTGGAGGCATTTTTTTCAGTTTTATTGAGTCATACTTGACATAAATAAACTGCGTATTTAAAGTGTACAATTTGAGTTATAACATGTATGCATCTGTGAAAACATCACCGCAATCTAGATAATGCACATTTACCACTGCCCCCTTCCCCCAAATTTCTTCTTGTCCCTTTGTGTTTCATCCTCTTTCACTCTGTTTCCCCCTCTCCAGGCAACCACTGATCTGTTTTCTGTCACTATAAATTAGTTTGCATTTTCTAGAATTCTTTTATAAATGGAATCATATAGTGAGTATTCTTTTTTTTGTCTGGGTTTTTCATTCAGCATAATTAGTTTGTGATTCATCCATGTTTTTGCTTGTATTATTAGTTCTTTCCTTGTTATTTCTGAGTAGTAGTCTACTGTATATACTACAGTTGTACTGTAGTCCGGTTTGTCTGTTTACATTCTGGTAGACATTTGAGAGTGTACTATTATAAATAAAGCTGTTATCAAAGACATTTTTACAAGTCTTTGTATGAACGTAGACATTTATTTCTCTTGGGTAAATACTTAGGAATGAAATGGCTGGGTCATAGGGTAGTTATAAGTTTAATTATTAAGGAAATTGCCAGTTTTACAAAGTAGTTGTGCCATTTTACATTTTGTATTTCCACCAACAGCCTTTAAAAATTCTATTTGCTATTTTGGAGTCACTTTTACATTCATAGGCATACTTTTTGGGGGTATAGGGAGAGACAAAAATATCTAGAAGTTTTCTCAGAACTTTAGGTAAATATTTCTTTGGAGAATTTATGAAAATCTGGAGCTCTTTTCAGTAAGACATAATCACTGTGTTAGTTTTTTTTTTCCCTAAGTATGAGAAATAGAAGAAAATGTATTCTTAACTTTGGATTTCATAAAAAGAGGAACTACTTTTTTGGAGAGTTTGGTTTTCCAAGTGATTGCTAAGATACTGTGAATCAGATAATTGTTTTATAGCATTCAGTGTAACTAAGTGTAGAGTTAATAGAAATAACTCTGGAAATCTCTTATAATAGGTTATATAAGAATTTTCTTTGAAAAATCTCTTCAATCAACTATAAAATACAGTGTTCAGAACTAACATTTCTAAGTTCAACACAGTTGTTTTTTCTTCCTCAGTAGTAGAAGAAATGAATATTTGTTTGCCCCAATGAAGTGGTTAGCTTGCATGGAGGAGCTATGTCTAATGAAAAATATGTAATTTAAAATTGTAGAATTCCATTCAGCTTGATGTGCAAGGCAAATGGGAATTGATATAAACTGGGGGAACAGCAGATTGATATTTTGTGCTTACTCTGGGTCATAAGCATACATTTTATTGAGAGGAATGGTGGGTGGAACCTCTTGTATTGTTTAAATTTATTTCTTTCACTTTTTTGTTATGTGCTAATGGTTGCATTCTCATAAATTAAATGCATGTATGAGAGGACTGCACTATAATATAATTATGGTAACAGATGAAGCTGGATGCAAATGGAATTAATAATATGTATATATATATATTTTAAAGATTTTATTTATTTGACAGAAAGAGAGAGAGCCAGCGAGAGAAGGAACACATGCAGGGGGGGTGGGAGAGGAAGAAGCAGGCTTCCAGCAGAGGAGCCTGATGTGGGGCTCGATCCCAGGACTCTGGGATCATGCCCTGAGCGGAAGGCAGACGCTTAATGACTGAGCCACCCAGGCACCCCTGGAATTAATAATATATTAAGAATGGGGTGGCTGATAGGATTGTCTATTAAATCTGTGTCCATTGGCCCTTTTTAGCTTACCCCAGGAGATTAGCAAGGATAAGGAGCCATCGGCACCTATTCTGTGCTGCTTTTGCTTTTTTTTCTGGCTCTGCCTGCTAGGTTGTTTTCCTCCTCTCTTTGCTTGTGTTATTTACACTCTTTGGCTATGTCCCCAACTCCTTGGTGTTATCTCTTCAGTATCAGTAGTATACTTGTTTTCTCCTTAGAATGCTGCCAAAAACCATAGATATAAATGAGTGGTACGGTTATATTTTACAGTTTTGTTGTGTATGTAAGATAAACTAAGAAATGATTCTAAAAATGATGTTCTACTTTTATGAACCTGAACTTTTAACTGTTTACCAACATTCCAAATGCTTCTTAAAACATTAGAGAAAACATACCCTACCCTTTAGTTCCTAACTTGTAAATGCATTGTTTGATTGTCATATATTCCTGAGAGTTAAAAATGTGGATCTTTTTAGCCTGAGTAATCAAACCTGAGACAGTGTGGCATAGAAGAAAGTTTACTTGTCTGTATGTTGCAGGTCCTGGGCTCCATCCTCAGTTCTGTCACTAACCCACTTTGTAATCCTGGGCAAGTCATATTTCTCATCTGTAAAATGTGGGGAGTGGACTTGATCATCTTGAAAATTATAAAGATTATCCTCTCATGCAGGGGAAGCAAACTTATTGTAAAAGAAGTTGTTTTTTAAAAACTTCATTTTGTTATATAAGTTGTCCCTGAAAATTAATGGTTTAATTATTAGAAATGATGTATGATCACTTTTGAATATGTGTATATCTCATCTGTTGCAGGATGCTTTAATCTGGATCCCAATAGAGTTTTGGATGTCATTTTAGAAGTGTTCGAATGCAGGCCAGAACATGATGACTTCTTTATATCTTTATTAGAATCTTACATGAGTATGTGTGAACCGCAAACACTGTGTCATATTCTTGGGTTCAAATTCAAGTTTTACCAGGTAAAAAAAAATGTGTGTGTGTGTGTGTGTGTGTGTGTGTATGTGTATACATATATATGTATATATATACAGACAGTGATAAATCTCATGGTTTTATATGTATAACTTAATTTGAATTTTATTTGTAAATGATTGGTTTCAGCTCAGCCATTCTTGCAAAGCAGGTAGATAAATGGATAGCTAACAATGCTGTATGGTAAGTACTGTATTAGTAGTATGAATGATGTGATGTGAAAGCCTAGAGCAAAGCATAATAAATTTTTGCCTTGGGAGAGATGGAATCAGAGAAAACTTTATAGATATAACTCTTTTTTAACCCGGTCCTTGAAGGATGAATAGGAGTTTGTTGAGAGTTGTCTGTTTAGAAATAACAAGTAGTGTTGAGTGAAGACATGGCAGTATCAATATATATAACTGATTGAAGAAATGGTACATAGTCTGATGTGGCTGGATTGTAAGATATAGGGAAAACAAAGGACAGGAAGTGAAGTTGGAAAGGTAGGCACACTTTAGATTGCCAAGGGCCTTTAAATACTGTGTCGAATTAGAATTTTATTATATAGGCAATGGCCATGGGAATTTTTTTTATGGACGTGTATAAATTCTTGAGGCAAATTTTACATTATTTTTCATTTAAACCACTATAATAGTTATCTAGCAAGTCTGTGCCCCTGATTATTTCTCTTTCAGTCCATCTTTCATATTATTACTACTGTTATATTCTAAAAAAGATTGAATTGACACACTGCTCAAAAATCTTTGCAGGATAAAATTCAGACTTCTAAACGTGGCAGAAAAGGCTCTTCACAATCTAGCCCCATTCTTTCTTTCCAGCCTCATCTTTAGTGGTTTTTCCCCCTCAAATCTGATATTCTAGTCATATTAAATTATTAGCTATTTCCTGAATTTAGATATAGACATTGGTATATATAGACCTTTATTTATATGCAGTTCCTTGTAACTAGAAAACTCTTCTTAATCAACCCTCTCACCTGTTTTCATCTTGAGGACTCCTATTTATTCTTTAAGATCAAGTGCTACTTGGTCTGTAAAGTCTTGCTGGCATTTCACCCATGTGGAATTAATTATTTCTTAATTTCTATTCTCATAAAACTTGACACAGACTTCTAGCACTTATCAGGTTATATTAGCATAAACTATATCTGTGTCCTTTGCCAGATTGTGAGCCATTTAGGGTGGGGTCTGTATTACTAATTTCTCTGGATTAATTTACTGCTTAGCCTTTAGTAAATGCTCACTAATTGTAAACGAGTGATCTATGTTTTTAGGAAGATAACTTTCATGATAGCATGGAGGATTTTAATGTAATAAGGCCCCTGTTGTCCTTTGGTATTGTTTTCCTAATTTGTCTACCTGCCTGGGATACTTAGTCAAGAAATACTCACTTATAAAATGTTTATGATATGCTGTTGCTTTGCTAGGCACTGAGGATACTCTGGTAAAGAGGGTCTTCTCCTGTCCTCTAGAGCTCAAATTCAGGATAGTAAGACAATTTCTTTTAGGATTCTCAAGTGATGACACCACCTACTTCCTCTGCTTATCTTTTATTTCCCATTTTCTGGGATGCTGTAGAAGAGAAATCAGATCAGAACTTCATATGGCATTTTGATACCAAACAAGACGCATGGCAGGGTTTTTTAGGCAAGAGTACTTCATCTTTGTTCAAAAATTAGTGATGGCAGCTTTCCCCATTCCTAGCAGTAGCCAGGGAGTCCACTCTTAGTACAAGGAAAGAGAATTTGAAGTATTTATCACATCTTAAGGGGTACCATGATTGCTTTGGGTTTGAGAACATGAAGGCAACTGCTAAAGTGACAGGGTAGCTGATTAACTAGGGCTTAATTAATTAGAATATAGGTTACGGCTTTGGAGACTGTAGGTTTCAGAGCATATTACAGTGAATAATGATGACCTGCATAACATCAAGTATTATTAGTTGAATGTGAGTTTTAGAATTTAAAAATCTTTATATGAAAATATTCCTCATAATGGTAACACTTCTGAGCTGAATTAAAATATCCCTGGGGGGTTGACAGTGTTGAAATAATCTTTTTTAAAATAGATGATGGGCCCTTTTCTTATATAAGAAATACTGAGTCAAGAAACATTTGATTTAGAAATAACCTATTATTGGAAAGAGTAACCCTCATATTGCTCTTGTGTAACACCATTCCTTTGTTTCTGTTGCCTGAGCTATCTTGTACAAATCTGCAGTCTTAAGGACCATTGATGGTAGAGGAAGAAATGTCAGAGATTTCCGATAATTTGCGGTCTGAGGGATAAAGTAAGGACAACCATGAAAATGAAGAACTGCTTAGGGCACGTAAGCCTGGGAATTGGCTCCTAGGCATATGTGGTCACCCTTGTGTATTGGTCCCTTGCCTTACTCCACCCTCCCCTCTTTTTATCACTATATGAAGGTGTTCATTCCCCTTGCCCACAACCCATATTTTCACCAATTGGGAATTATTTGGATGAACAGGCTTTTTTTTCCCTTAATGCTAGGACTTCTAGACAAAGCTGATTATTTATGCCATGAAGTCTGAGAGTGATTTTATCTTACTTTCAACCCGCAATGAGCTATAGTGGATGTTTCGACTTGGAAGGGTGGCAGGGGATGTAAGCAGTTTGAGAGCACACTGGAAAAATTGGCAGGCACATCTGCTTGATTTCCCTAACAGGGATGGCTATAGTAGAGGGCTTAGGGACAGCATGAGTATTAGCACAAAGGACAGAAAGAAAGGAGTACTAGAAAGTGTGAGGGTACCAAAAGGTAAACTTGGCTGGAGTTGTCTTGCCACAGGAAAGAGGAAGAAGATGGTGAATCTCACTCATATCACACTCCCTTGATTTCTGGATTCAGAACACAACAATAGTAGTAATAGTGGTATCATGTGCTAGGCATTATTATAACTTAAATTCACTCACTTAAAAGATATTGATCTGGGGCACCTGGGTAGCTCAGTTAAGCGTCCAACTCTTGATCTCAGCTCAGCTGTTGATCTCAGGGTCACGAGTTCAAGCCCTGTGTTGTGCCCCATACTGGGCATGGAGCCTGCTTAAAAAAAAGAAAAGAAAAGAAATATTGATCATTGGGGTACCTGGCTGGCTCGGTTGGTGGAACATGAGATTCTTGATCTCGAGGTTGTGAGTTTGAGCCCTACTTTGGTTATAGAGATTACTTAAAAAAAATAAAGTATTTGAAAAAAAAAGTATTGATGGAGCACTTATGTGCCAGGTAATGTTCTAGGTGCTGGGGCTACATCTGTAAACAAATAGAAATTCTTGCCTTCGTGATGCTTATATTTGAGGTAAATTATATGGTATGTTAGAAGGTGATGAATGAGATGGGGCAAAAAAAAATGTAGAGCAGGGTAAGGAAGAGTGGGAGTGCTGGAATGGTAGGTTGCAATTTTACATAGAATAGTAAGAGTATACCTCATTGAAAAGGTAAATTTAAGCAATGAAATGAAGGATGTGAGGTTTAAACTGTGCAGATATCTGGGGAAGAGGCTCTAGGCAAAGATAACAGCCAATGCAAAGGCCTTAAGGTGTGAGCATGCCTGATGGGTTGGAGAACAAGGAGACCAGTGTGTCTGGATCAGACTGATTGGGAGAGTGGTAGGAGATGAGGTCAGAGATGAGAGACCACATCACATAGAGCTAGTGCTGCAAGATTTTTGGCTTTGATACTGGGTGAAACTATTGGAGGATTTTGAGTAGGAGAGTGATATGATTGGACTTAATTTTTTCATTTTGTTTCTCTTTTATGTTTTACTTTATTATGAATATTTTCAGACATATAGAAAAGAGTGAATAGTGTAATGAATACCCATAATCCTATCACCTAGAAGTAAGTTTATTAACATGTTGGTATACTTTTTTGGAAATATTAATTTATATTGCAGATATCATGAATGTTTTCTCCTAAATACATTAATTTGTACTTTTTAAAAGTAAGGACTTTTTCTGTATAACCATGATACCAATTTCATACCTAACCAGACTGCTATTATATAATAAACTCAGACCATATTCATATTTCCCTAATTGTCTCCCAGATACTTTTTATAACTTTTGTTCAAACAATGATCCCGCCAGAGGCCATGTGTTTTATTTGTTAGGATTCTTTAG
This sequence comes from Ursus maritimus, assembly GCF_017311325.1. Taxonomy (NCBI): domain Eukaryota; kingdom Metazoa; phylum Chordata; class Mammalia; order Carnivora; family Ursidae; genus Ursus; species Ursus maritimus. Next base: position 27,142,629 of record NW_024423319.1, read on the forward strand.
TCTCTTAATTTAGAACAGCGTCCCCTCCCATTCCTTTAATGGCATTGACTTGTTGAAGAGACCGTTACCATAGAAGACTGCATTATTCTTCCAAGCATTAAATTTATCTGATTGCTTTTTCATGGTTGGTTAAATTTGTTATTTGTCCCTGGTCTGTCTTATGGACTTAGAGTTAGGTCTCAGAACTTGACTACGTTCAGGTAAAATATTTAGTTGCAAAAGACTTCGCAGGTTGTGCTATATGTTTCATGTCACGTAACATCTCATACCTGTCTGACTTTTAATGTTCCAGTAAGTTGATGACAGTCTAATCCCTCCATTCAACAATGACGTTTCCCCCCATTTTAATAGGAAATTATCTGTATGTTGATACTTTGGTACCATGTGAATATCCAGTTTTTCATTAACCTTACATTAAGTGGCTTACAATATGTGAATGATCCTTTTCCTGAGTCAGTTATTTCCTTAGGTGTTCCAAATTGTTGATTTACTAATGTTATAATGCCTTCTACATTTATTAGCTATCATTCTTCTGTAAAGAAGAGTTGTCCTTATTAACTTGGGTTGCTTGGTTACACTGAAATACAGTTCCTACTGAAAAGGCAGGATGAGTGCTTCACTCCCCATCTCCACCCCCCATTAATTACTAGCTATCAGAGTAAAGGGTTTCTTTAGTAGCTGCCTCTAATGGTGACATGAGCAGTATGTGTGTATGTGTGAGAGAGAGATAAGAGAGACAGAAGACATTGTGTACATGTGTATTTTGACTTAGGTTATCAAAGCATAGATATGGTTAAGGTAGCAGTGGAAGTTGGTGAGCTTCTGAATATATTTTGAGGGTATTTGTTGATTGATTAGATACAGAGTGTGAGAGTAGAGTTAGGGCTATTTCTAACCTTTTTTTTTTTTGGACTGAGCAGCAAAAAGGATGGTGTTATTATCAACTGAGAGTAAATTTCAGGTGGAATGGGTTTGGTGTACTGGGGGTAGGAATCAGGAATTTCAGTTTTGCATATGTTAAGTTTGAGATGTCTTAGATATCCAAGTGAAATGTTGAGTAAATAATTGGATGTATAGATCTGGTATTCAGGAGAAAGGACTGGGTTAGAAATAGAAATGTAGTTGGCAGAAGCATGTAGATGATATTTAAAGTTGTGATACTAAATGAAATCACCAAGAGTTGGGTATAGAGAGACAAGAGAAGAGAACCAAGGGCTGAGCCTTGGCACTCCAATGTTAAAGGGCCTGGAGAAGAGGAGGAATCAGCAAAGGAGATATAGAAGTAATGTATAAGATAAAAGGAAAATAAAGAGAATATAGCATCTTGGAAGCTAAATGGAAGAAGGAATGATGAACTTTGTTAAATGCCTCTGATAGGTCATTTAAGATGAGGACTAAAATTTGGTCATTGGATTTATCAGGGAGGGCAAAGCTAGCCATTTTGGTAAAGTTGGGGTGGTAAGAGAATGGGGAGAGTAGATTGGCGATAGTAAGAGTAGACAACTCTAAAGCAGTTGTTACAAAGATGCACAAAGGTAGCTGGCAGGGGAAGTGAGCTCAAGGGAGATTATTTTTTGAAGATGGGAGAGAGAACACATTTTTATGCTTGTGGGAATGAGTAGAAAGGAATTAAACTGGTGATGTAGGAGAGAGAGGAGTTACTGGAGTAATGTTCTTGGATAGAGAGAATGGAGTTTATGGCATAAGTGGATGGATTGACTTTAAATGGGAGCATAGAGAGTTCATCTAGAAAAATAGTTGGAAAGGTAGCAGCATCTGTAAGCACAGCTGTTGGTAGGTGGATGGATGTGATGGTGAGAATTTGTAGAAATTTTACTGATTGCTCCAGTTTTCTTGCCAAAATAGAAAATAAGGTCATCAGCTGAGAGAGAAGGTATTGGAGGTTAGGAGAGGTTAGGAAAGAAGGTAGGAAATAGTTATATAGGAGAGTAGGAGAGTGAATGAATGAGAGAAATAGAGTATGGCTGTCCAGCAGGATTAAGGATCCATTTGAGGGAAGATACGTGGCATTGACATCTTGGAGTGGTTGTAGGTATTGGGAGATTATGACATTCCAAGATAAAAGTTGGGGGAATTTGTCGCTGTAGACCTGCCTTACAAGAAATGCTAAAGAGAGTCCTTTGGGCTGAAATGAAAGGACACTAGACAATAACTTGAAGCCATATTAAGAAATAACACTGGTAAAGGTAACTACATAGGTAAATATAAAAGCCAATATTACTGTATTTTTTGGTTTGTAGCTCCTCCTTTTTTCTTACATGATTTAAAAGACAAAGTAATAAAACAATAATTATAAATCTAATTGGCAAACAATGTAACAATATAAAAGGAGGGATTGAGGTGTATAGGTACAGGGTTTTTGTATACTGTTGAAGCTAAATTGGTATTAGGTCAAACTAGATTATTATGTTTAAAATATCACTTGCAGTATCCAAGGTAACCACTAGGAAAATAACTAAAAAAGAAAAGGAAGAAAGGGAATCAAAAGGGTACACTACAGGAAAAAAAATCAAACACAAAAGAAGGCAGTAATGGAAGAAATGAGGAACAAAAAAATATATATACAAGACCTGTAGAAAACAAATAGAAAAATGGCAGAAGTCCTTCCTTGTCAGTTACTACTTTAAATGTAAACAGATTAAAGTTTGTAATCAAAAGGCAGTTTGGCAGAATGTATAAAACATGATTCAACTATATGCTATCTACAAGCAACTCACTTTTAGATCCAAAGATAGAAATATGTCCAAAGTGGAATATCCTATGCAAATAGTATCCATGAGAAAGCTAGGGTGGTTATTCTAATATCAGACAAAATAGACTTTAAGACAAAAATTTTTACAGTAGACAGCGAAGGACATTATATATTGATAAAGTGTCAACCCATGAAGAAGATAAAACAGATATAAACACATTTGCACCAAACAAAGCCTCAAAATATATGAAGCATACATTAACAGGGTTGCAAGGAGAAGTAGTTCTGCAATAATTGTTGGACATTTCCATACCCCACTCTGATTAATGAATAGAGCAACTAGACAAAAGGAAATAGAGGACTTGAATAGCCACTATAAACCAGTTAGACTTAACAGACAGACATAGAACAGTACCTAGCTAGCAACAGTAGATTACATATTCTTCTCAAGTGTGCATGGGACATTCTCCAGGATAGACCCTATCTTAAACCACGAGACATGTCTCAATAAATTTAAAACATTGAAATCCTACAAAATATCTTTGACCACAGTGGAATGAAACCAAATCACAGCAATAGTGAGGGATAGTGAGCGACTGGAAATTCAAAGCTGGATGAGCTTTAGGGGAGGGTGGAGGGAGAATTGTCTGAAAACAACTAGAAAAATCAAAGATAACTCGTACCCCACCTCCAGTCCTAGTAGTGTGAGGGGTCTGGGGAAAAGAGCCACCACTTGACTGGGTTACAGTGAGAGTGGTGTTCCTAGTGAGTCTTAGGCTCTGTTTGAGCAAGAAAGTGAAGGGAACAGTTAGAGGAGGAGTTCAGGATATATAGGGGGTTTTGCTGAGGATGGTTTATGAATTCCAGAGGATTCCATGGAAGTTTTTTAAGAAAGCAGAAAGGTGAGTTAGGACAGAACAGGGATTGTACAGAGCAATATGAAGATCAGAATATGGGAGTTGATGCTTGGCCTGGGAGTCAGTGGCTTCTTGTGGTGAACTCATTGAAACAGAGATAATGGGAATAATGAGAGTGTTCCTGGTGGATTCAAGTCAGGTAATAAGCTTTTGTGGGTTTGCTCTGAGACCCTGACCACCAATTGTTTTTGTGGGAAAATGTTTTGATACTAAATAACCATTTATATACATTTAGAATTAAACTATTGTGAAGTGGAAGACTTACTTGTCTTAAAAATACAGTGAACAATGTCTTCTTTATATGTTATCCATTAGTTTGGTTAGCCTCCTATGTTATATCTGTAACACCTGTCACAATTGTGGGGGAACCTTACAAAGATCTTGTTTTCCCTGTTGAGTAGGAGCAGAACATAATGTATTGTCACTGTTTGCTTTTTATTTGCATTTGGCCATTTAGTAATTGCCAGTTGTTGAGACTTCAGTCTTCCATTCAGCTGACCCCAAGCAGTTTAAAAATTAGGGGAAAGTCTTCTTGATAGCATTCAAAGATCCTTTTGTTTCTGTGAAGGTTCCACTGGAATTGGCCGTTCTGTATTTTAAAATATTGATTTATCTATGTATATATGTATAGCACTTGTTTTGAAGAGGGAATCAGTTGACAAGGAGTTATTTTCAGCACAAAACCCAAGAAGTAGAATAGGGAGAAAAGTATAAAGTAGACACAGTTCAGCACTTCCAGATTTGTCATTCTTGTCTGTCTGCATCTCCACTGAGAACTACTTGAAAAAGCAAGTTAAGAAGACACACATATAAACAAAACCAAAACTTAGTATTATGCAGTATAAAATCTCACTTACTCTATTTGATTTTCAGATTTTGTTGACATATTAGCATGCACTGTAAAATGTGTCCATTTTTGAAACCTTTGTGTTCATCAGAAAATGTTCCAGTGTGAAAACTGATGTTGACCTAATTATCTTTGTCCTCAGTTCAGATGTCATGTATGATCAGGCAGAGCAATGAAGCTTATTGTTGATCTGGTTATTTGATGTAACTGTTCTTGATCATTGGTAGGTAAAGGATATGATTTTAGTTTTACTTTATGTACTAAATAGAAACTTTTTTTTTTCAAGGAACCAAATGGAGAGACTCCTTCATCTTTATACAGAGTTGCAGCAGTACTTCTACAGTTTAATCTTATTGATTTAGATGATCTTTATGTACATGTAAGTCAAGTGGGCTGCTAAGAATATTTGGTTGTCCATCCCAGGGGCGGGAAGAGGAGTAGGCAGCCATATAGCACTTCAAGTTTGGTCAGTCTCTCAAGTTTTAATTTTTGAAGCCCTAATGCATTATTGCTTTGTGTTTACTTTATGAAGTGAATGAATTTAATTCTTTGACAAACTATGGAAATTAAATACACTCTGTCACTTTTACAGAGTTCGAGGTTAGATATAAAGTTAAAGTTCTTAATTGTCAGCAAGGTATATCTCATTGGGAGAGAGGCCAAGTTCTAACCAATGTGGGTTTAGACTTCTCTGTTACATGCAAATTATCAGCAATTTGGGATTCCTAGATACTTTTTCCTTCTCCCCAAAATGTTAATTTCAGACATTCAAGATGAATGGGGAACTCTGTATTTTTTAATTGCTTTTCTTGTGTTTTTACTGGGTAGTAAATGAGTAGTATTGTGCTTTTATTGCTTCCAGGATCTAGAAGAGTGTATATGTGATTGTGATTGGTGACCTCTAGTTTAGCAACAGTTTAGCCTGTCAGTTTGAAAAAACTAGGTTCGTAGTATAGGAATTCCTGTTTTATTTGGTTGTACATTAGGATATCTATGGACTTAAACCTCTCCAAAGCCGACATCATCTTCACTGTCTTTGAAATCACTTTCTGACTTCCTTGTCTCTCATGTACTATGATTACAGAGTTGAATAAAACTTAGAGTCTACCTTGGAAGCAGTCATAGTTTAGCAATGGAGAAAACATTTTGCATTATATAGTAACTACTATATTGGAGGTATTCACAAAGTGCTGTGGGGGATCAGAATAGATAGTGAGCATGTCTGTCTGAGGGGGATTTTGGAAGGCTTTTTCAAACTAGTGATGTTGAACTGAGATGTTTGTAGATGAGATGGTAATGGCCTGGCTTTAAAGGTGGGAAGTTCTGTAGGTAGAATTAACTGAGTATAAAGGCAGGAGGATTGAAGGGGCTTCATTATCACCTTAGGGGAACATTAGGAAGCTCAGAGTGGTTGGAGCCTAGGGTAGTATGTGGGGCGATGAAGATGGGATTAAAAACCAGTTTATTGTTTATTTTTCACATGAGACTTCTAAAACCTAAGGACAAAGGAAGGTTGAAAGTAAACGGGTGGGAAAAATATACCAGGAAATTATTATTGTTAGACAAAATGGACTTTTTGGCAAAAATGATAGTCACTTTATAATAAAGTTGTGTTCACTAGGAAGATAAAACATTTGTAACTTTATATGCACTTAATTACATATTCTCAAAATACACAAAACTAGAATTGAGAGGAACTATAAGAAGAAACTTAACAGGGGTGCCTGGCCGGCTCAGTTGGTAGAGTGTGCCACTCTTGATCTCCGGGACGTGAGTTTGAGCCCCATGTTGGGTGAAGAGATTACTTAAAATAATAAAAAAAGAAGAAACTTATAGTTTATTCACTATAATGGGAGATTTTTAGAGGCAGTTGCATTAATCTAGGTAAAAGATGAGGACCTTTGGCAGGTACATAAGTAAAGCATTAAAAATGGGTTCGATGGCCAGCGGAGAGCAGAAAGAATGAGAAAAAGTCTTGCTTACTTCCTTGCCATCAGTTCCTAATGACTTCTCTTGCCCCCGTTTTTGACTAATGGGATGAAGTCTGCAATATGTAGTTTAATATTTCACAATGTTTCCTTTTATTGTTTAGTGATTATTTACTTTGCATTAGACTTAGTTACTGAAGGAGATTATATATTTCTGGGGGCAGGAACACTTCTTTTACAGCCCACCATAGTGCCTAGCAGAAACTACTATGGTTTGTTGGCTATATTTTTCTTCATGTCTGGGTTTTTTAATTTATTTTATGAAATATCTACATTAACCTTCCACTCATACAAGATGGCTGTACTGGAGATATTTGGTCCTTTTTCATAATGGAGGGTTGACTACACACATATTACTTTCCCTTTTGTAATAAGCTAGAAACTAGTTTGTAACTGAAGTCATCAAATAGGTATTAGAAAATGAAAAGTGAGATGTCAAGTTGCTCATAATTTTTCTGCTTGAGATTTTTCATCTAGAGGAATTAAATTTACCCCTTCACATAATTCAGTAGCTAATCTCTCCCAAATTGGATCCATATGCAGTATTTTATTTAACTTGGAGTTTGACCTTTAAAGGGGAAATCTATGATACTTTTAATGAAACGGTTATATATTTCCTTGAGTAAACTAATAAATTCAATGGTAAGCATCACTGTTGTAGTATTGTATTAATGTAGGACCTCTAACAGAAATAAGACATGGAACTTTGAACTGCTACCTGATTTTAAAAGGTGTACAAAATTCAGGTACTTAACCCTGTTAGATTATAAGAAAATAATGGAGAGAAACTTATTTTGAAGGCAAATCATGGTCATTAATAGGCTAGACCCTATTTACAATTTTATCAATTCAGAGTAGATAGTGTTTGCTTTTTATATGTGCAAATAGTATTAGCTGTTTTATGAAACTTTAATGAACCATTTTTAGCTTCTTCCAGCTGATAATTGCATTATGGATGAACACAAACGAGAAATTGTGGAAGCTAAGCAAATTGTTAGAAAACTTACGATGGTTGTATTGTCTTCTGAAAAAATTGATGAGCGAGAGAAAGAAAAGGAAAAAGAAGAGGAGAAAGTAGAGAAGGTATATGGTTCCTTTTTGTAAAATTAACTTTGTCTTCTGGATTTAGAATTATGAAATTTAACTTGTAATAGTTAATCAACTTATGGGAGAATAACTTATTAATTTTGATTGTGGTGAAATCTGGTTTTTGGAATACTGATTTGCCAAGGTGGTTTTTGTTTTTAATCTGATTGGCTCCATCCCAAAAGAGGTTGCCATGTTTTTTCTTACATAAATTTCAAAATGTATCCTAAGTAAAACATATTTGTGCTCTGTGTATTAATGTCTCTCAAGTCCTAAGGGGATTCTCAAAGATGAATGAATTCTAGTTCCCTATGGCACAGTAAAACATTAAATAGAAATTAATTTAATTCCAAGTCTGTAAACTGTCATGCTATGTCTGCTGAATGAAAGAGCATATCCTGTTGTTTTTTTCAATGGCTAAAAACACTTGATTGTACTTTCAGGGAAATATTGCATTTCCCATGAGTGGCAGCTGTTGACATACATTATTGTGGCTGTTGAGCTCAGTTTTTTTTAAATGAAAAATTATTGAGATTTATTGGTTTCTATATTCTGAGTATCTTTGCTGTAATTGTTCATTTTTAGCCACCTGACAACCAAAAGCTTGGTCTGTTGGAAGCCTTGTTAAAGATTGGTGATTGGCAGCATGCGCAGAACATTATGGATCAGATGCCTCCTTACTATGCAGCTTCACATAAGCTAATAGCCCTTGCTATTTGCAAGCTCATTCACATAACTATTGAGCCTCTCTACCGAAGGTATGTTATGGTATGCTTTTCTGATCCTTGAGGTAGACATAGTTTAGGACTACAAAAAAAATCTGCATATTTATCTTGTCTTCTCCAACCAAGCAAATATTTTAGTATGTTTTATTAGAAGATAAGAACTGTTCACAGAGTGTATCAGTTTTATACGTATTAATCAGTGACTTGTCTCTTAACATCTAGACCAGGTGATGCAGAATGTGTGCTGCAGTGTAGTCTGAAAACTGTAGGTTAGACATCTAGGTTGGGTTTGCTGCATTGAGAGTGAAAACTCTATTCTTCTGCTTTTGACTTTTCCTTCTCTCTTGGTGGGGGGCAGAGAATTCCTCAGGTTTTTACTTAGTGTAACTGTCCTCTGTCCCGGGTTGAGTGGCTCTGAGTGAGGACATTGCCTCTCTGCTTGCCTTATCTCTTCTGGCATATAGGCTGCTGTTCTGGAAATTGCTAGGGCAGCCTTTCTCATTATCCCTAGTTACTGTGTTGACCAGTCCTCTAGCCCTCAGCCTACTTGCAGGATGCTTAGGAGCAGTATTGGCAGCAGCTCTGGCTTCAGCCCCACAGATCAGAGCCTGCCTCAAAAGCCCCAGCCTTGTGACTCATGCATAGCTGCTGGCTGCTGCCTTTAGTGCCACCTGGGCTGTGGAGCATGAAGGCTTCTTCTCAAAGAGTGACCCCTGTGACTCCACAGCGGGACACCTGCTCAGCAGGTGAGAACTCTGGGCATGCTGTCCTTTTTAGTGTGACACCCTCTTTCATTATGCTGCTCACCTTCCCTACCACCACCTACCTCATACTCAGACTAGGTAGTGGAACCCAGATTGAGAAGTGTTTATTGACTTGAATCACTGTTATATTCATATTTTTCTGTTTAATCTTCCAGTGTCTCTGAGGTCCATCCCTTGTTCCCCATTCCCATATCCAGATTCCTGGTACTGGCCAAGTTTAACTAAAACCAAATTCATATGATGTATGTTAAATGTTACTTGAAATTTGCGTTTTTCTGATTTCTTTATGCGGTTAATTTGAAACATTCTCTGAGCTCTGATTTTTTCCAAATGAGTATTGTTTTTGTCTTTTTCTACCAGCTAAATTATCTGGTATTAATAAAGTTAGGCACAAGTGAAATATAGAAATCAAATTGGAGCAAGAAAAGCTTTACTTACTGATTAATATGAGTATGTTAACCTAAAGTGGGGTACTGTATAGTGTACATTACAAATTTTGCTTCTTTTTATAGAGTTGGCGTTCCTAAAGGTGCTAAAGGTTCACCTGTTAATGCTTTGCAAAATAAAAGGGCACCAAAACAAGCAGAGAGCTTTGAAGATTTGAGGAGAGATGTCTTCAATATGTTCTGTTACCTTGGTCCTCACCTTTCGCATGATCCCATTTTATTTGCAAAAGTGGTGCGCATAGGCAAATCATTTATGAAAGAGGTTAGTAAGATTTTTTTTTCCTTCTAAGCAGTAAACTAAATTTTGGAATGAAAATGTTCTGTGTATATTTGTTTTATGTATATCTCTAGAAATAAAAAGAAAAGTGAACTTAAGGTTATGTTGAGTAAGGTTTGCGGAAAGTCCATTGTGCACACACACGCACACACTTAAATTTAGGTAGAATATTAGTCAAGTCCCCCGCATAGGAAAATGTACTTTGGACAAGTGATTGCTTTTTGAATCCCTTTATAATTTTAGTGGTCAACTCAGCTTTCTTTCCCCTTACTTTTCTTCTACTCCGTTATTTTCTTGGCTGCAATTTTGAATCATTGTGATTATGTGTATGAATTCAGACTGTTGTGGATCCATTCTTTTCTAGTAAACTTTTTATTGAAATAAAATGTACAGAAAGTAACACAAATCATAATTGTACACCTCAGTGACCTTTTCCAAACCAAACACCCATGATCAAAAAATAGAACACTACCCCAGAGTTCCCCTTGTACTCCCTTCTAGTTAATACCCTAAGGGTAACCATTTATGCTATTACTAAATTTTAAAATCAGCTTTGAGTTATAATTTACATACAGTAAACTTCACCAGTTTGAAGTGTACAATTTGATGAGTTTTGACAAAGGTATACAGTTGTGTGTCCACCACCACAATCATGATAGAGAATATTTTCATCACCCCAGAAAATTCCCTCTTGACCCTTTTCCTTCAATTCTGTCCTTTTGTTGCTGGTTCCTGGCAACCACTGATAGGCTTTTTGTCATTATAGTTTTGCTTTTTCTAGAACTTCATACAAATGGAATTGTATAGAATGTACTGTTTTTTTGTCTGGTTTCTTTCACGTAATGCTTTTGAGATTCATCCAAGTTGTTGCACGTGTCAGTAGTTCCTTTATTGCTGTGTAATAATAGACATACCAGAATTTATGCATTCTCCAGTTGATGGGCATTTGGGTTGTTTCTAGTTGGGGGCTATTATAAATAAAGCTGCTATGAATATTCCTGTACAAGTCTTTTTTTGGGGGGGGCATATGTTTTTGTTTCCCCAGGAATGGGATTGCTGGGCCATATGGGTAAGTGTATGTTTAACTTTTTGCCAAACTGTTCCAACATGTGTGTACCATGTTGCATTCCTGTAAATGACTTCCAGTTGTTCCACATCCTCATCAGCACTTGTTATTGTCACTCTTAAATTTTAGTCATTCTAGTGGGTGTGTAGTGGTACCTATTGTGCTTTTAATTTACGTTTCCCTGATGATCGGTGATGTTGAGCATCTTTTCATGTTCTTATTTGCCATTTGTAATCATCATATATTGAAATGTCTATTCAAATCTCTACCCATTTTAATTGGGTTGTCTTTTATTATTATTTCTCTGATTTGCCTTTTCATTATGTTAATTGTCTTTTGAAAAACAAAATCTTAAATTTTGATTATGGTTTCCTCTTTGTGTTCTAAGAGAACTTTGCCTAACCCAAGGTCTTGAAACAGGAAAGAATACATAATTTTCAATTGTAAAACAAGGCTACTAAAAGAATCTGTAAATTATTACAAGCACAAATACAGTTTTCTCTGGTGTTTGGTGATTGCATCTAATTTTAATTTTTGACAACAGTAACTGTACAGAAAATTTGTCAGCTTTTGTATATTAATCCCTTGATACCTGAAATATTTGATTTGGCTTTTAATTATTACTTTTTTTTTAATGCTTACAAATTTACATTATGTAAAGGTACTCTAAAGAAATCTGCTGGGCACCTGGGTGGCTCAGTCAGTTAAGCATCTGCCTTCGACTCAGGTCATGATCCCGGGGTCCTGGGATGGAGTCCTGCATTGGGCTCCCTGCTCAGTGGGGAGCCTGCTTCTCCCTTTCCCCCCCTGCTCGTGCTCTCCCTCTCTGTCTCTCAAATAAATAAAATCTTAAACCACTACAATTATCAAAATCAATAAATTAACATTGATACCATATTATTAAAATCTGAGTAGTTTATTACTATACAAATAATTTATTATATAACGTATATAAAAAGGAAGTATAATGATGTTTCATTTTTTTTGATTCTTATAATCTGAAAGGGATGAGTCTTGTTAGTAGTGCCTGTTCAGAGAATGAAAGGGTCGTCTTTCCCAGTGCCTCATATTGGGAAGCATATGAAGTCAATCTGTCCCATTACCGGTGATGTTAACATTGATCACATGGTTAACGTAATGGGCTACCAGGTTTCTCTAGGGTACAATGATTTTTTTTCCTTTGTTGCTAATATATATCTTGTGGGGAGATACTTTTTTGATAATGTAAATAGACTCTTTCTCATCTTCACCCACTAATGCTATTCTTTTTAACGGAACATCCTATTGTTCAGATCTCTTGTTCTGAAATTCTTTCTTTGGCTGCAAGTATTATAAACCTGTAAGCAGGAGACCAAACATCCAACTTGTGGAAGTCCTGTACACAGACATATGCATGAACATATGCACAAACGTAGACAGTATTGTTACCAAGACGCACAGGTGCTAGAGCTGTCACCCTTCCCCTCTTCCATCTCCATCTCAGCTCTCCTGTACCTCTGTTCTATCACAGTTGTGCCTGGTGCCTGCCCCTAACTCCAGTCTCTATTTTTACAGAGGTAGAAGGGCAGAAAGGAAGAGGAAAATGTTTATTTTGATCACAGTGTGGGAAGAAATCTGTCTTCTCTCATTGCTAAGGTTGTGGTAGGAAAAGTGAATCTTTCCAACGATCTGAGTTAGAATTTTGATTCATTTTTTACCCATGAAAATATTTCACTGTAACAGATCATTTGTCCTGTATAGTTTTAAAAGGCTTTTGTTGCTTAGTTAGGAATTTAACTAGGGTATGTAAGATTGTTTCTAAAGGAGGAATTTGACCTTAGTTCCAAATAATATAATTAAATGTCTTTAACAACTCATTTATAAGCTTGCAGTTGCTTGTATATATAATTTATGCATATTTTGAAAATGTTGGTTATATACTTATACCACCTGTCACTTAACAGAATAGTCTTCTAGCCTACAGTTATTTGTAATCATTTATCACTGCGTATTTCTTAAATTTGAGGTACATAACATAGGACCATCTAGTACAGTGTTCTTCAGACTTTAGCATACATTAAATCACCTGGAGCTCATCTTAAAACACATTGTTGGGTTCCATCCTCAGAATTTCTGATTTAGTAGGTCTAGGGTGGAACCTACTGAAGAGAGTTTGCATTTCTAACAAGTTACCAGGTGATGCTGATGCTACTGATTCAAAGACCAAACTCTGAGAACTGTTTTTCTAGTATATTAACCAGTTTTGGTCTTTATTTCAGCCTTAAAAGAGGGGGTAGCTGTAAAGAATATTTCTATATGAATGGACAGATTTTGCTGTCTTTAATTTTCTTTAATTGTAGAGCATAGCTTTAACATGCTCATCTGACATACTTAAATGGTTTTGACAGCACCTACACACCTAACGATGAATTCCTTGGTGCTTTTTTGCATCCAGCTGATGTTAATGGATTAAGTTGTTTATGATAGCGACAGTTAATATTGAGCTCTTACTCTGTGCCAGGTCCTGTTCTAAGTACTTCATGTGAGTCAGTTCATTTAATCTTTACCATACCCTTTATGCTTTAGGTTAAGTAAATTGTCCAGGTCACACCATTAATATGGGGCGGGGCTGAGAGTTCAATCCAGGCAGTCTGGATTCAGAGGCCAAGCTCAAAATCATCATGCTCTCCTGCCTATACAAATGTAGTGTGTCTGAAGTGGAAGAAATGATAGGTTATCTAAATTTTGCAATTCTTGAAATTCCTTGCTATTTTAAATTAAATCTGTTAGTGGTATTTTGTTACTTTGTTTATCTCTACGATCTGTGTTCATCTCTGTCTATGTATCTCATCTCCAAGCTTTTCTCTTTATTAAGTTCATCCTTAAGACTTTTTTTCTATGACGATCTATAGATATTTGTGGAGAATCTGCCTTTGTCCTTTGTGTTCTACTTTCATCCACACTGAGTTCGTTTATCTTTTATATGCTTTTTTTTTGGCGGGGGGGGCATGCTATTTATATTTCCATTGTAGCCACAGCATTTCTTTTCATCTTAATATGTATAGCTCTGTTCACAACTTCTTTCTGATATAGTGAGAGTGAATCCTCTTACCTTTCCTACCTTATTTATGATCAGTCCTCCTCCCCACAAGCTACAGTCTGAGTATTGGGTTCTCCTTTTGTTCTTTTCTGTAGTGTATGATAAGGAAGTGAATGAGCTCAGTGAGGCTGAGTATAGCCCTCATTTAGAGTACCTCTGCTTTCTCTTTTGAGGTACTGTTACCTATCCTGTACTAGGCATGCCCAGCCATGTGGGTATGTCAGCTCCCTTGGGCTTTGACTCCCTCAGCCATCGAAGTACAGTTCCTTTGAATGACAGCAGGCTTTAGCAGCTGGTTCTTCCTTTGCCAGAGTTCTGCTGGGCTCTTATTCACAAGAGTTTTTCCTCAGTTACTCACTTACATTGCAGGTCTTATTGTTTGAAGGATTTCGTTGACTTACCTTCCTTGGTCTGTACTACTTCTGGGGTTGGGTTAAGGGCAGGAGCCATACCACACTGTGTGTAGTACCAGAATTGAATGTGTGTGTGTGTGTGTGTGTGTGTGTCTGTCTGTTTCCCCGTCCCCTTGAAGTTAATAGCATAGTTTCCTCTTTTCCTGGTTGTTTGATGGTGAGTTTGGAGCATTAAAACAACGAGGCAGACCTTGTTCATTGCGTTAGGGATAGGGGAGAAAAATTCTGCTTCACTCTGTCATCTTAATTCATTTGTCTGGCCAGGCTGTTTATATGGCTGTTTCTTACGTTGGCCTTTGGTAAAAGCCAGAGTGCTTTAAATTGATTCATAGATGAAGCTTAGAGAAACCTAGAGTCAGGGAGTCAGAATATTCCTTAGATTGGGCATTGGATGATATTGGGAATAGCTAGCTCTGATAATGATATTGTGGTAATGTGGAAGAATGTTCTTTTTAGGAGATGCCTCCTGAATTCTTTTGAGATGAAATGTCATGCCTGCTATTTTTTTGGTCAGTCAAAAGGGCAAAATGCTAATTATTGAATCTACAAAGTAGGTATAAGAGGTGTTTATTGATAGTGCACTATCCATCCATTCAACTTTTTTATGTAAACTTGAAATTTTTAATAATAAAAATTGGGATTGCTAGGGACAGAATCTACCTTAGAACATTGATTCCAAAGCTCTACTTTATGAACCAGTTACTTTAGAATTTTGGCTTGATGTTTACTGTTTTTTTGTTTTTCTTTTCAAAATTGAAGATCTACCCTGGTTGTGTAGATTAGACCTCAAAGTTAATAATCCTTCTGGATGAAGGTACAAGCACAGCAGAATTGTACCATACTTGTGCTTAATTTGCGTGAATGTGGCCAGACTTGTTCCATCAAAATACTTAAGTGTGTATGCCTAGGGGTAAGGGCGAAATTGGAGGATTTATTTTCTCTGAGTTTGGTTCAGTTTCTCAGGTCTCTTACCACATTCAGTATGTGTCTAGTTTTTAAAGTAATGGGTTTTCATGTGACATGGTCCCTAAATGCAAGCCAGTTACTTGATTTCATCTTCACATAAATTCATGTTCCCATAACAGTGATTTCTTCTAGTGCTACAGGGGGAAAAACAGTCTTGTGTTGGACTTAAATGAAAGATAATGTGTCTGTGTACTTTATAGATAATTTAAGGCACTTTTAAGGGTAATTGTGAGTTTATATAATTTTCATTGTATTCAGTGACTTTAGAACCTAACTCACCCACAGAGTCTTCATTTAAGGCTGTCCCCCAAACAAAGTAATTTAAGGCATTACACATTGATTGTTAGGTTAACTGGTTTCATCGGGATGAGTGGCTAGGTACTTGCTAGTTATGTGACTTTAGTCTGGTCACTTTTCTATGCCAGAGATGAGTGGTAATAATATTTGCCTTATCTAGTTCCTGGGGTTGCAATGAGAATCAAATAAGATATGTCTAAACATTAATTAGATACTAACATTAATTAGGCATTCACCTTTAGAGAGTTAAAGTTGTCATGAATTCTTCAGAACATAGTAAGTTACAACTTTACTTTTGTAAATTGTCACTACACTAGCTTTTGATGATTTGTTTTAAAATGTTAATATACTTCGGGCACCTGGGTGGCTCAGTCATTAAGCGTCTGCCTTTGGCTCAGGTCATGATCCCAGGGTTCTGGGATGGAGCCCCGTATCGCATCATCTCCCTGCTCAGCAGGAAGCCTGCTTCTCTCTCTCCCACTCCCCCTGCTTGTGTTTCCTCTCTCGCTGCCTCTCTCTGTCAAATAAATAAATAAAATCTTTAAAAAAATAATAAAGTGTTAATATACTTTAGTCTATCTCTGTCTTTAAATAATAGATACTACTTTAAAGTAGCAGCTTCATTTCCCCATGAGAGCAGATTTGATTTTGTGTAGGAATGCCTTTGACTTCCTTACATTGTAGTGGTAAGCAGATGTGTCCCCCCCATTGTGGAAATTTATGTTATAAATTAGTAACAAATCAAAATTTTTATCAAAGTAAATTTTTATTGCTGGGACTTTGTGAGTGGACTAGTCATGGGTAGCTATAGACATGTCACTTTCCAATTTTAAGTAGATACAAATTTTGTAAGAATATTTGTAAGAGAATCAGAACCTTGCATTATAATTCTTATTGTCCAAGAGACAGATGCTGCTCTCATTGGCACTGTTCGCTAAGCTCCTGTATGTACTTTTGTTATTATAAGTCTCATGCAAAGCACATGAACTCTAGAGTTGGAGACCAAATTGAATCTATAGTATTCTTGCTATTTAATGAGCCTGAGCAGGGAAGAACTGTTAGGATGTTTATATTTGTGCTTATATTGTCACCTGTAATAATTGGTTTGAACTAAGGTCACCTTAGCTATTACTGAATATCTTCATGTGACAGTTCTAATCAAGATGTAGTATCACAGTTAAGATAATAAAATTACAAATAGGATCTTAATTTTTACCATTAGCTATGCTTTTTACTTAAGAGAGACATATAAACATACAAGGATAGGCAGATGTAGACTCTATGTACAAACCGTTTAATTTTAGAAGTATATTTTATACAAGAAAGTAGAATTTTTAGTGTGTACCAGATGCACACTGTAAGCAGTTGATTCAACCCCTGTGCCTCCTTTCAAAGACTGTTTTCTGAAATTGAACCTCAGTGTTCAGTTTCAGAAAAAAAATTCAGAATATAAAACATTAAAAAATATTTGTGAAAAACTCTCATGTCTTGGAGGTTTGGCCATTTATCCATGCAGGGTATAGCAGATGCTATTAGATTCCATCTGTATTCTTTTGGCTCTACACTAGGTCCTTACCATTTTGGTGTGTGCCAGCCTAATTTTCAGCTATTGGCACCTGCATCTCTCTGTCTGAGGACTTTTCTGGACCTGGAAGCGTACATAGGTAGTATAGGAATTGGTGTCCTGGAATTGCTGGAGAACCAGTGAAATGATAGGAGTTAGTATGTAACTACCATGCCTTGAGATGTGATAATCCTGAGTTGCATTTCTACAGACCTTCAGAGTCCCCAGTGGTATTAAGCTCCAGTTAACCCACAGGAATAATTTCCTACTAGTGGCACCTAGGGTTACTTCCCAAATAAACTATGCCTGCACTTGAATAGGGTCTGCTTTTGGGGGAATGTAAAGTAAAACACAGGGGCATATCCCTTAAAACAAATTTCATATGAAAACCTTAATTTTCCCTAAAGATAGATTTACAGGGCTTTTTGTTTTACAAAAGACTTCTATTATGAACTCCATTTATAAAGCAAAGTCATTTAAATAAATCACATATTCATATTCATTAAGTGCACTGAAAATGCCCATTTTTACACACAGTTTGTTAGAACTATGCTCGTGTAAAACAGCACAGTTTCATATCATAATCAACGTTTTAACCAAAGTAATTACTTTTGGGTGGTGAATTTTATGAAACCAAGTATAGCTATTTAGCATTTTCTTTTGTTTGCTATATTTTAATGTGTAAACCACTTCCACAAGTCCATTTACTGCAGTTTGACTGCTACCCATGTGGTAGGTAGGGAGACTATGTGTTTTATTGTCTAAACCAGGATACTCAAGATGGAAAGGTTGTGCTATTACTTACACTGGGATAAAAAGCGAGAACCAGCATATATGGTCATACTGTGTATAGATGACCATATTATTAATTCTTTGGTACAGATTTGTATTGATTAAAAATGAAATGTGTACTTTCATTTTAGTACTTTTTCATTTAGTATCTCTGTTTTCAGAAATGATGTAGTATCAGTATTACTGATTGTTTCTAAGTGTTTTATAAAATTTTAAGAGTTTCTGATTAAAAGATAAAAACAAAGCTTTGACCCAAAACATTGAAAGGCAATTCATTTATCTCTTCTTCAGGCTCAGTAAACTGATGGCCTTGTAACTTTTAACCTATAGATTATATTTTCCTATTTCTAAGTTATTTTGATGGGTCTTAGTTGGATCCTTCCTAGCAAAGAGATTTTCCTTATAGTTTTAAGACCTAAATGTGAAGTTCTTAGCCTACTGTCTGGCACATAGTGAGTACTCAATAAGTGGTAGTTAATGAGAAAAATAGGGAAGGTGAAAATAGTGCCATACTTTACTTAGATGTAGCTTCAGGTTCAAATCTAGTCACAAATCTTAAGTATTTTTCCTTTTTTTTCCTTTTCTGAAATAAAGTCTAAAGTAGCATTTCAAATATTCATGGGTTAGAGATACTAAAAGTAGGACATCAGTAATAAAGTAATTTATCTAGTTAAATCTACGACTTTTTCCCAAGCTCTATTTCTTGACTCTCCAGAAGCCCCCTCTTGGTGGACCCTACGTTATTTTTTGTGCCCAGTTCTTTTATGCAGCCCTGTCATTTGCTCCCCCATTATGGGACAAGTATGGAACCTGCTTGGGGCCATTTATATCTGATGGTTTGTCTAGGCATAATTATGAATGCTCGATTTTATTCATACTTAAAAATTCAGTTCCTAATAGTACATTGGCAAGTGTACTTTTGATCTTCAAGAGATCCCCAAAGATAGGAACTGAACTGTCTTTGTCAGTTCCTCAAAGATAGGAACTCTGTTCTGTTCATCTTTGAATTCCGGTGTCTGGCCATAGTAAATGAATGAATGAAGTGGATGTATTTTGTTCCTCCCCTTCTTTTCTTCCTCCCATTTCTTCCTGGACTGACCATTCAATAAAATTTTAGTGTTGTACTGTGAGAATGGAGAGTTTTATATTTACTCTAAATTAAAAAGCAAATTAAACTAAAAGAAAAAGCATCAAGAGACTGGAATGGTTTTTATAAAATTCTTACCAAAGAAAAGAAAATTCTTTTACTTGCATGTACCTTTGCCATTTACTTTTGTTCATCTTTGTTATAGTTAGCCTTTGATAGAAATGTTTCTTACTGCTCTTCTAGATAGTTTCTTGTGCTTTCCATATTTCTTTTTCTTTTTCAAATTTTCCTGGTTATGAAATCTAGAGAATTGACATATAGATATTACAAACTTAAGTATTTAGTAAAGGAATTAGGACAGCTTAGTAAGTAAGAAAATGTTTTATTTCTATGGAGAAATCTGTGTAGCTTTATGAGAATCATAGTATATTAGAAAAGGAGTAGCTTATTTAACTGCCTTTATCCCCAACATAATAATACTGTAAGTCTAGTTCTTCCTAATATGCCACCAGAATTACTGCCCCCCCAAACAAAACAAAACAAAAGCAGCTATCTACTTCGTTTTCTGCCAGGCCATTCCTTTGTAACCTGACCCTTATTTGCTGACCAGGATATATGTTGACTTAACAGTTGTTTCTGTGAAAGGGAACCATATCTTTTTAACCTGCTGATTAAAGGGAGGGGGGGATTGTGTGTTTTCCCATCAGTGTGACGTGGCAGTCCTGGAATTAGTCTTATGTGAAAATGTCGCACAGAAGCTAGACTTCTCTGCAGTAGTGTCTGTTAAATTACTCAAGTATGAAAACATACATGCACAAAATACCCATTTCTGCCAAGAAAATAATAAGCTTGTTAGCTGCATGTTAGCTTTTTCCCCTTCCGTCACTTGGTATTGAATTAAATCCTTCCCAGAAATCTAGATTGTCCTTGGCTATCAGTGCTTCAGTTGTCCTTTTGGCCTTTGCACACTCCTCTAACTCTCTACCTGCCTATATACACACACACAAGTATTACTGTTTCATTTTGAATGAATGGACAGCATCAGCATCAAACATGGCACTTAAGCGGTCCATCTGCAAATCAGTGGCCCAGGTTTTTTCATTCAGTCCAACTTAGGCAGTGGTATGGTCTTTTCAGTAATGTTACTAGTATTTTGGGCTTATTTCTCATTGAGAGTTTAAGTAATGGTGAATTAAAACATAGTTTTAATTTCTTTGAGTTTAAATTTTTTGTGTTACTACTTGAGTCTTAGATTTTACTAATTCTGTAGCAGAAAATCAGAACTTCTGGATGGAAAAATGCAAATGCGTTATAACTAAATTGTGCTGGATACAATCTTATAATAAATACTTAGATCAATTTTAGGATGCTTTGGTTTGTGATAATGAGGTTGAGAAAAGAATTGGCTTATAAAAGTGACATTTAAAATTCATGAATGTTGCAAATGATTTGGAAGTTAGAAATATAGGTGAAATTAAAAAATGTTAATTGGTAATACTGGCTATATTTAAAATCTACACTTGTTGAAAAAGTAAGGAAATAATTCACAACCATGTACAAGTTAATTTTTTTCAAATTAGATGCTAAATTGTGACATCATAATCTTAACCTTTTTGCATTTTATTTATAGTTTTTTTTAATTTTAGTTTCAGTCTGATGGAAGCAAACAAGAAGATAAAGAGAAAACGGTAAGAGACTAGAAAAATCCAGTGTGTCTGATTTGTCTATGTACAGCATATGCTTTAATCACGTGTGTGAATTATTTTGTACTCTACATTCTTAGTATAGCTTTTGCCGTATCTTTTATTTATTTATTTTTATAATGATTTTTTATTATGTTAGTCACCATACAGTACATCCCCGGTTTTCGATGTAATTGCCGTATCTTTTAAGATTGACAGCTCCTATTTTTGAAGATTACCATGTTGAGAAAGGAAGAGGAATAATAAGAGTCCCTCGTTCTCTTGCTGTCCCTTTCCTTACCTCACCTCATTGCTTCCTTAGATGAGAAGCACAAATACCCATTGTGAAAAGGGTGGTGATAGTGTGGGAAATTAGATGTGGTGTGGTAGATCAAAGAATGGCAGTTTTTCCAAGGCTGACATAAATTTATTTTAGGGGGGGATTAATGTGGACCTTTTACTAAAATAATTTTTCCTCCCTTCTTCTTAGGAAGTTATCCTTAGCTGTTTACTTAGCATTACTGACCAGGTACTTCTTCCATCTCTTTCTTTGATGGACTGCAATGCTTGTATGTCTGAGGAACTATGGGGAATGTTTAAAACATTTCCATATCAGCATAGGTAAATACATAATATTTTTGTGTTTTTAACTACTATTCTAGTGCATTAACCTTTAAGTGTTTAGCTTTTCCTAATTCTTCATCTCATCGTTTTTTAAGATACCGTCTGTATGGCCAGTGGAAGAATGAAACTTATAACAGTCACCCACTTTTAGTAAAAGTTAAAGCCCAAACAATAGACAGAGCCAAATATATCATGAAGTAAGTTTTAATTTATTTTTCTTCTTATTAACCTAAAGTATATCTGGATCTAATTTACTTTCTTCCAGCCAACTTATGTCTGAGCCTCAGTTCTGAGGAAGTCCAGGAGTATTTGCTTAATGGTATAGCCGATTATATACTGCAGATAGAATGACTAACAATTTTTGTGCTTTTTAGCTCATTTTGACTACCAAGTTAGTTTTTGTAGTCATGTTTGCATAGCTGTAAAATTTAATACTCCTCTAATGCATCATATTATAGGGTGAGTTTTTTTAAAAGGACAGCCTACTATGGCCTTTGCTCAATTTGCATAATACATTTAATGGCTTATAAAAGGTGGTCAAAGTTCTCGAAATTTCCTCTGCTGAAAGTTACTGTAATAAAGATTTTTCTTGGAGTGCCCAGGTGGCTCAGTCGGTTAAGCTTCTGACTTTGGTTTTGGCTCAGGCTGTGATCTCATGGGTTGTGGATCCTGCCCTTCCTGCATTGGGCTCTGCGCTTAGCACAGAGTCTGCTTGGGATTCTCTACCTTTCCCTCTCCCTCTGCTCCTTCCTCTGCTTGCATGCGTGCTTTGTCTCTCTCTTTTTCTCAAATAAATGAATAAGATCTTAAAAAAAAGATTTTTCTTTTTTGGAAGATCTAATGGAATTATGCAGAACTACCTCCTTGAGTCAACTTTTGAAAAATTTCTATTCTTTTCATTTGTGTGCCTTATTTTCCTGTTATTAAAGATATAAGAGTGATGTTATTTTACTTCTTGATAAACTGAAACTTAATTATGAAAATTGTATACTTCAGATTAGAGTTGGTTTATATGCTAAATACACTGCTATATTACAAGTGTTTTCAGTAGGGCTATTGATTGTTATTTCCTTTATGTTTGTGCAGTGGTGTGGTTATTTTAATTAAAATAGTTCATTTTCTGGTTTAACTAGATTTAATAGTATGCAGTGATACTGTCTGCCCAGTGATACTGTCCCTGGTCACAGTCTGCTGAGGAAATAGGTGTGTGCACAATCACAATCTGGTTTAATAGTTGCTGTTATACAGTATATATAATGTTCTTTGGGAGGATAGAGAAGAGAGTGAGTTATTTCACTCTGTGAAGTTGAGGAAGGCGTGGAAGGAGATGATACTAGAATTCGTCCTTCCAAAAGAGTTCTGGTCTTCAGAATTCCTCAGGTAGTTTCTAGCTTAACAACAGCAGCTAATATTTATGGAGCCATTAATACTTATTTGTGCCAGGCCCTGAACTAAGTGCTTTATATGGATTATTTAATAATACAGTTGACCCTTGAACAAACATGGGTTTGAACTATGCGGATTCACTTATGTGTTTTTTTTTTTCATAAATGTATTGGAAATTTTTTTGAGATTTGGAACAAATTTGAAAAAACTTAAAGACAAATCACATAACCTAGAAATATTGAAAAAAATCAAGAAAAAGGTATGTCATGAATGCATAAAATATATGTAGATACTAGTCTGTTTTATCATTTGCTACCATAAAATATATACCAATCTATTCTAAAAAGTTAAAATTTACCAGAACTTACGTGCACATTTGCAGACTGTACAGTGTGCCGTTTGTAGGCAAGAGAGATGTAAACAAATGTAAAGATTTAGTATTAAGTCATAACTGCATGAAAACTACCTGTAATACTTACTGTACTACTGTAATAATTTTGTAGCCACCCTGTTGCTATGAAGTGAGCTCAAGTGTTGTGAGTATACGCTTAAAACACTGTGTGATGCTAATCATCTATGCGTGAGCAGTACATCTCTCCAGTAAATTGCATATTGCAGTAAAAAGTGATCTCTCATGGTTCTTATGTATTTTTCGTGTTTATTGTGATACCGTAAGCCTTGCATAACACCCTGGGACCCATACGAAGTGCTTCTAGTGCTGCCGTAAGTGCTTCCAAGCAGAGAAAAGTCATGACATTACAAGAAAAAGTTGAATTGCTTGATATGTACCATAGATTGAGGTTTGTAGCTGCAGCTATCCGCCATTTCCAGTGTGAGGACTTTTTTTTTTTTTTTTTTGTAAAGGAAATTCATGAAGTCATTGCTGCAGCTACACCAGCAGGTGTGAAAACCTTGTACTTTTTGTGAAATACTTTTTTATCTTGTATTGAAAATGCGGTTGTTACGTGGGTACAGAATTGCGTTAAGAATGAAATATCTATTGATTCTAATATAACTTGAGAAAATGCCAAGTCATTATATGACAACTTAAAGCAAAAGGAAAGTGAAGGATCAGAAGCTGGAGAATTTAATGCCAGCAAAGGATGGTTTGATAATTTTAGAGAGGTTTGGCTTAGTAAAAAAGGCAAGATGACAGGAGACGCAGTTTCTCCTGACCGAGAGGCAGAAAGTAGGTAAGTTCCCAGATGCCATTAAAATCATTGAGGAGAAGGGATATCTGCCTGAACAGGTTTTTAATGAAGACAAAAGTTGCCCTATTCTGGAAAATAAATCCACAAAGGACTTTTATTAGGAAGGAAGAGCAAGCACCAGGATTTAAGGTAGGAAGGAATAGGCTAACTCCACTGTTCTGTGCAAATGCAGTCAGGTTTATGATCTGGAGTGCCCTTATCTATATAGCTGCTAACTCCTGAGCCTTGAAGGGAAAAGATAAACACCAGGTGCCGGAAAACAAATTGACACTGGACAATCCGGCAGAAGGTTCTGATTATTCTAGACTGCTTTTTGACTTCTTTTACGACATGGACCCTTCTATGATATGGGCACTGAAACTAAAGCAAATGATGGAAGAAGGATAGGTACCATATAGAAACATTTTTAAACAAGTAGAAAAGCAAAAAAGTCAGACAGAAATTACCAAGTACTTCCATAAGGTTACACTGAGTGTGCCTGTCTCAATTGCCTGCCTTCCACCTCCTCCGTCTCTTCCATTCTGCCATCTCCGAGACAACAAGATCAACCATTTGTCTTCCTCCTCCTCTTCAGCCTTCTCAATGTGAAGGCAGTGAGAATGAAGACCTTTATGATGATCCATTTCCACTTAATGAGTAGTAAATAATCATTGTGCTATACAGTTAATAACTTACTTGTTGTGTTTGTGTGTCTTCGTTTGAAAATCTAACCCTATGGCAGGAACTGTAGGAGATGTTTTTGTGTCTTCCTTATCATCATGTAGGATATTGTGTGCAAGACTTGTATGGAAGTGGATAGCCTATCCTTACATAGGCATAAGGTGAATTGATATTTAACAAAATATATGTGTTTGTTTTCTTACTGTTTTATAACTTTGCTTTCAAAGAATTGTATTATTGTATAGTATGCCTTTCTCATAATTGGACTAACTGCATTGTCAGTGTATCACAGATAAGTGGTTTTTAAAAAAAGTAAGTGTTTCCAATACTGTATTATGAATATGACTGTAATGCTATATGCCATAAAAATTTGATAACAGTTCATTCATTAGCATATAGGTTAGGCCACCATGAAGTAATCGTATCAGTTATATTAGGCTGCGATAAAGCAATCATGTTGTTGTTGCTTTGTTATCAATGCGTGAATCATTATACATGTAAATAAATATGAATTTCTTTTTCACATTGTCTTTTCATTTTTGATGTCTAGTATTAGTGATGCATATAACATCTACTGTGTTTTGTATCACATAAGATAATATTGGTGTAGGTACTGACAGACTGTTCATCTTGTAAATAGACAATGTAAACTTAACAGTATTGACAAATACAGTACAGTACTGTAAATGTATTTTCCTTATGATTTTCTTAACATTTTCTTTAGCTTTATTGTAAGAATATAGTATATAATACATATACAGAATATGTGTTAATTGGCTGTTATGTTATTAGGCAGGCTTCTTTCTGGTCCGTAGTAGGCTATTAGTAGTTAAGCTTTTGGGGAGTCAGAAATTATACACAGATTTTCGACTGGGTAGTGGGTTGTTGCCCCTAATCTCTATGTTGTTCAAGGGTCAACTATATATTAAATATTATCAGATCTCTTGAATCTGTGTCTTCTGCTCTCTGCTGCTACTAACATTTCTTTTATCTGGAGTATTATGGTGCCTTTATTCTTTATTTATTCTTTCTTCAAGATCCTTTGGTGACTAACCATTGCCTGCAGGTTGTGTGTCAACCTTTATGGCATGGTGATGTAAGACATCTTTCATGATCTGTCCCTCCCCATTCCCCTTTGCCTGCTAATTCTACCTCCAGCTGCACTGAGCTCGGTTAAGTTTCCCTGAATGTGCTGTGGTCTCCTTTTTCTTTGCATATATTTTTCATTTCTTCTGTTTGTACAGGTTTTCCCTTATCTCTTTTTCCGCTCTCTATCTGGTGACCTCATCATCCTTGGAGGGTGGGCTTCAGTATTAGCTCCTCACGAAGCCTTCCATAACACATACTGCCAAGCATAATTGACTGTTCTTTCTGCCACCACTGTTTCATATACATGTGATGCTATCATACCACTTAGATACATTGCTATGATTATTTTTCTTTTATCTAATTATCTAATCTTTTGAATAGTTTATACATTCACATGGCTTACATTTCAATAAATGTAAAGAGGGTAGATAATAAAAAGTCTCTCATCCCATCCTCCATTCATTCAGTCCTCCTAAAGGAAAAAAAGTAGCCACTGTTTAGTTTCTTAATCCTTCCAGAGATTTTGATGTATGTAGAGGTGAATACAAATATATTATTCTCCCCCTTTGTACTATTGATAGCATATAATAAATACTGTTCTGTAACTTGCTGGATTTGTTTAAGAATGTAAGGTTTAAAAAATAGGTTAAGTCAGTCTCTCCAGCTGGACCAAGCTTGAGAGTAGGAGCTATTATTCATCCATCTATTCTGAGTGCTTAGCTCTTTGCCTGTTATAGAAGACGTTAATATGAATGAATTAATTAATAAAAATATATATCACTGAAGAATATGTGTAGAATTTTTAATGTACTTGGATTTTTGTTGTATTTGTTAGTTGTAACTATTTCACCAGGCTTGAACAATATGATTTTGGTATTGATTAAACTTTGTATTTTGGGAATGGAATGTATTCATTTATTACTTACAGAATTTCACAAGTTTTGATTACTGTTTAAAAAATGAATTTGCTGTAAGGCATTCAGTAATTCATTCAACAGATGGTCATTGATTGTGTTCCATATGCCAGACACCGTGGTAGCTTGAGGGTAAGACATAATCAAGAAAGTATTCCTTTTATTTATTTATTCATTCGTTTGTTCGTTCGTTCATTCATTCATTCATTCCCCTCCAGGGTGGAGACAGAAGGGAATGGGATAAAAGGTATAGAGAGGAAGGTTCTGCTTTGGCAAGTAGGGGGACCACCTGAAATAGTAGTGTCAGAAGTAAGGACAGATGGTAGTAAGTTTGAAGGTAGAACAGAGTATAGCCAAAGTTTCAAATTTGGTAGGCCTGTCTTTTCTGTGGGGACAAAAGGAAACTGGGCCGTGGAGAATGGGAAAGGGAAGCAGTTGATGATGAAATAATTTTGATTTATGGGTCAGTTTTGTTTACTTTCAAAAATTGTTTACATGAAAACCAGAGAACTTCTTCTATCAAGGAGTGCAACATTAGCTATTACTCTATTAGGGTAACTGAGACAGGTCTATGAGGTATTTGATTGCATTACACTGAATTTGATATCTAAACTGATAAATGAGTGCTTCTAAATCTAAAATAATTATGATTTTGGGATGCCTGGGTGGCTCAGTTGGTTAAACATCTGCCTTCGGCTCAGGTCATGATCCCAGGGTCCTGGGATCGAGTCCTGCATTGGGCTCCTTGCTCAGTGGGGAGCCTACTTCTGCCTCTGCCTGCCGCTTCCCCTGCTTGTGTGCTCCCTCTCTTTCTGACAAATAAATAAAATCTGTTAAAAAATAATTATGATTTTCTTCAAGAGGAGTTTTATGTACTTGTAGAGTACGTTAAGAGTTTTTGCTTATTAAACTATTAATATAAAATGGAAATGTATATATTATAAATGTTAAGCATTAGTACAAGATCTTAATACCCTTTGGGAGGATGCCTAATCAAAATAACTTAAGGCCTACAGTAATGTATATGAAGAGTGTGGTGGTTTTACATGGATCCATTTTGGATACTTGGGAAAGAATTGGGGTTTTTTTTTTTGTTTGGTTTTTTATGGTATAAAAAAGCTATCAACATTATAAGGAAAATGACTTAAGATGATCTCTGCCACCTTTTTCTCCCCTTGTAGGCGTCTAACCAAGGAAAATGTGAAGCCTTCTGGAAGACAAATTGGGAAGTTGAGCCACAGCAATCCAACCATTTTGTTTGATTATGTATGTTTTGAGGTTAATATTATTTTAAGGGATTTTTCTTTTTGTTGTCTTTAAATCAGCATAAGTAGAAATGGCCTTGATAGTTTTAGGGGAAAAAATCTTTAGCAAATGAAACATTGTATAGTTATTCTAAAAATAAAACAGCATACAATATATTTAACACATTGATCTGCTTTTTTGGTCAGATGTAACAATGCTACTGTTAAACAGTCTAACATTGTCTTATTTACCCATGTTGATTTATAAAAATATTAATAAAGAGATGCATTATTTATTGATTTTAGTTGTTAGAAACATTTGAATAGCATTTCATTGTGATTCAGGCATAATACTTTCATATTTAGAAAGAGAATTTCTAAAAGACATTCGGCATTTATCATTCCAGAAGTCAAATTATATGTCCTGGAATTATTTCCTAATTGGAGAATGTAGCCTAAGAAAATATTTCCTAAGAAATGGTAGAATATAATAGGTTTTATATAAATACAGAGTAGAAGGAAGCTACTTTAATTTTAAGCATTGTTTCTTTTGAAAAACAAAAAGGATAGCCATTATTTAGCACAGCAGTTCCCTTTTGATGAGTTAATGCCATCTGTTTTTTGTTGCTGTCTTCCAGATCTTGTCACAAATACAGAAATATGATAACTTAATAACACCTGTAGTAGATTCATTGAAATACCTCACTTCATTGAATTATGATGTTTTGGCCTGTATCCTTTCAAGTGAAGTAATACATAGATTTCACATTTCATAGATCTTAATGGTGAACATATATTTTCATTTTTTTTGTTTTTCTTTTTCATTCTAAGGTTCCATTAGTAACCAAATGAGGTTAATTCCATTGGCTGATCTGAAGGTTGGCCAGTCAGAAGTTTGTGTGTGTGTGTGTGTGTGTGTGTGTGTGTGTGTGGTGTATAGGGAGAGAACAATGTTAAGTTTACTAAACATGGTAATATAGGTGGAATCTGTCTTGCTTGCTGAAAGTTGGAAAAGTTGATACTACAGTGAGTGTGATTTTCAATAATCTGTAATAACTTGAAGCTAACAATTTTATTTTTTTCCAAGTTGTGTTATTATGTTATTGTTTTAAGGGTCTTTGTTAGAGATAATAGTGACCTAAAATTTTTCCTTAATGTGCAAAAGATTGTATCATTGAAGCTTTAGCTAATCCGGAAAAGGAGAGAATGAAACATGATGACACAACCATCTCAAGCTGGCTTCAGAGTAAGTGTTTTTACTTTTCTAAGTATGAAATTTCCATCTGTTGTAATTGCCATGTTAAGTATTCTATTGCCAATGCTAAGAGCCTGTTTGTCAAGAGGTCTTGAGAATACCTAGCCACTCAGCTTGCTCTCAGAGTGTTTAAGCCTTTGGCTGTGTAAGGAGGTTCATATAGTACTTATTCATTTTCCAACTCAAGAGTCCAGTATTGGCTGTGATAGAATTTGTGCAAGCATTACTGGGGAGATAAAAATTCCCTTCTATTATTTTAGAGGAATTACTCTTAAGGGAACTCTTCTCCTTTCTCTCCTTTCCATCCTGAGGTTGCAGTCATCTTTAAAAGAATAAAAACGTGGTTGTTAACAGAAACCCTAGCCTTGTTTTGTTTTAAATTTCTTGTGCTTTTGATTTCTAGCAGTGAGTTCCCTTTTCTTTCACCCTGTTGTGTCTGATAGCTGAATCTTGTGGTAGCTCCCAATTGCCCTTTAATGTCTGAAATCTGCAATAAGTCATACAAGTAAGTTCTTTTGGGATCAGGTCCTTACTCAGTGTATTGGGCTCATCTTTTGCCCCTCCCTAGTATTGTAGGTTCCATTAATACTGAGCTTGTACTTTCCATGGCCTTTTTGTACATGTTATTGCCTCTACTTGAAATACCCTTCCATGCCTATTCATTTCCTCCACCACATCTACTTATTCATTAGACTTCAGCTTAGAGGTCACTTTTCTTCAGAAAACTTTCCCTATTAATGCTCCTACCCAAAAGTCACAATTAAGGTGCTCCTCTCTGTACTCCGATGGAACCTTTTATTCATCATCGTTATTTCAGCTTACTTTTCTGTATCCCTTACTAGACTGTAAGCTCCTTGAGGGCAGGACCTGTGTTTCGTCCATTATCGTTTAAGATGCTCAGCAAATAATTGGTTGAAAAGGCTACAGATCACTTGATTTTACTAGGATCTCCTCTTGTCTTGACTGGGGTTTTCTCCCTACTCATGATATGATAAGGATTATTGGTTAAAATTGGTCTTGTTTGCTTCTTGGTCTGGCAGTGGTTTACCTGTTTCCTTGTCTCTCCACAACTAGTAGCATGTTTCTAGATGAGAGATTTTTTGTGTGTGTGACTCAAACATTAGAGGGACAAGTGTTTTGTTGATCATTCAAGTTTACCGAGTGATCTGCAAGATTTTGTTGTGGCCTAGTTAATTGTTGTGGCCTGACAGGCTCTGGAGTCAGGCCATACAGCTTTGAATCACTGCTCTCCCTCATACCAACTGTGTGACATGAACACGTCACAGTTGCATGATATATCTGTTCCAAATTTTCCTCATCAATAGGTTTATACCAGCCTGAGATGATTATTTCAAAAATTAAATGAGTTAATTAACGTAAAGTGCTTACTTAGTACAGTGCTTAGTGTATGTATGCTCAGTAAATATTAGCTATTATTAATTGTAAAACTCCATTCAGTGGCATCAGCAGTACAATTATTCCTACCTCATTTTATTTTAGAAATTGAGCTAGTTGAGAAATGCCACTTAATATTGTGTTTTTTTTTGTTTTATGAACTGTTTTTTAAAAGCCCTATTTTTTTATTTCATATAGGTCTGGCTAGTTTCTGTGGTGCAGTTTTTCGTAAATATCCAATTGATCTTGCTGGTCTTCTTCAATATGTGGCTAATCAGCTAAAGGCAGGCAAAAGGTATTCTTAGCAAATTATATGTAAATGAAATTCAATAATTAGAATACTTCTGGTGGTATTGGGATATTGAGATTGCTATTATTCTGAAAAACTGTTTTGTAGGCTTAAGTAGAATAGTCGCTCACTTATTTATATGGAATTCTTTAATTAAAAGAAACTGTAATTTCATACATAAACACTTTTTTTGCAGAAAGAAATGTAATACTTGGCTATATATGTAACTCATTAAAAAGACAATTCATTTTGACTACCTGTTAGGCTCTGGAGAAAATAGTTTATATGGTATATTGTAAATCCTCTTATGACAAAACGTATTGCATTATTGATTTGCTGCTGGACAGTAGTAACTGGCCTTTGCATTAAGCATATGGTAGGAACATACTTATTTTGAGGGTATATACAGTATTTTTAAAACACAATTTCTTTTGAATTTGAACTTCAGAGATACATACAGCTTACATACCTTTTGGACAGTGTCCTCTTTTCTTTATGAATACTGGGTTTTATTATTTTATTCTGGACCAATATCAGTGTTTAGAGTTTGAATTAGTATGTACATTAAACCTCATCAGCAGTAGACTGACTAGAATCAAAGAACTAGAAGTTGTTTTCCAAAACTTTCTGGTAGAAAGCAAACAAAAATTTGTAAAGCTATCTGGTGTTCCACATAAGTATTGCCTAAGTAATTCTTGACAGATTATTATTTTGGATTAGGGAACACTTTTAAAAATATTTAGATTTAGGATTTTATCAGCATATCACTTAAACTGTGCGTATCTGTCCACCATTACTACACATTTTGCTCTCCTGTGTCTATGGGCCAGGAGAGTATAACATTATTTTTAAATATATAACTCAGTTTTCTATACTGTGAATATAGTTTTTAATTAAAAGATAGTTTAAAGAAAAAACATTTTATTGGTACTCGTTGCATACTAATTTGCGTGAGGGCTCTCTTGTTTTCATAAACTATGTTTAGGGAAGGCAAGACAAGTTGAGAGAGTAAGCCTTAATAAGAATCTTCAAAAACTCTGCCTTTTGTCTGTTATTAACTTGTGTCTTGGGTATGTCTGGCTTTACCTTTGGAAAAACATCTGTATTTGTTTTGTAGGAAAGAAGGTTTCCACTTTATCTTCATTACTTAACTAATTAAAGAAGATCTTGAAAGTCATAAGTTGTTATTTTCATTGACAGTCCTAAACTTTGAGAATTAAAACGTATAACTATTGGCACATAACAGATGTTCTTAAGGCTGTCGTCTTAGGCTCATGCACCACAACTTGGAACTTCCTTTCCCTTCCTTTTTTCCTTTCTCCTCTCCCTCACTCCCTCCATCCCTTCCAAGTGTGTGTGATTGTTTAGAGAGATGGCTCTATACCATCAAATATATGTATTAGCCACCTTGTACTGGAGGATAAAAAAATGCTATGAAGAAGTGAAGGGGATGAAGAGTTCACTTAAACCAGGATGAGCACTGAATAATGTATGGAATTGTCAAATCACTATATTGTATGCGATTTAAAACTAATATAAACTATATGTTAATTATACTTGAATTAAAAAATAAAAACATTTAAAAAGTGTTACTAAGGACTGTTGGGTGAACTGCTAAAAATGAAGTATGAACTATGAAGTATTATATCAGTGTTAGATTTACTAAAGTTCAGTAACTATGCTGTGGTTGTTAAGAGAATAGCTATATTCTTAGGAAATGGACTCTTAGAAAATGCATTTGGAATTTTAGGGGTAAAATATGCCCTTAAAATGATGTTGCTTACTAAATAAGTTACTCCCAAATGGTTAAAAAAATTCTGTGTGTGTGTGTAGAAAGGGAGGGAGAGAGAAAAAACACAAATGATAAAGTGAACAGGAGTAAGAATGTTAATAGTAGGTGAAGTCAGGGTAAAGGGTATATGGGTGTGCTTTGTACTATTTTTTATCTTTACATCCTGTCTGTAAGTTTGAAATTATTCACAAGGAAAAATTTAAAATAAACATAAACCTATTACATGCCCCAAATATTTTTCACTGTAGTTCTAGGAAGGCAGTTTTTCCTTAAAAACCTTACTCCAGCCCCTTCATATTTATATACAACTAATTTAGGGATTCTCAGCATATTAATTATAATATATACTGTCACTTTTATGTTTGAAGTTTCAACTACAGACTGTTTCTTATTTTTTCTAAATAGTTTTGACCTGCTTATATTGAAAGAAGTGGTACAAAAAATGGCAGGAATAGAAATTACAGAGGAAATGACAATGGAACAACTAGAGGCCATGACTGGTGGAGAGCAACTAAAAGCTGAGGTGAGAGTTGCTAGCTTTTTTAATCAACTTTTTAAGTTCCAGATATATGCATGCTCATACTAAAGAATCCAGAGAGCACATAAGTATATGAAGCCAAATGTCAAAGCTTTATGTACCCTTCCTTCATTACTGCCTTCACCTCCCTTTCAAAAATTGAGATGTACTAGTTATTTTAACCCTTTCAGAAAGCTGAAACAAATATAAAAGACGGTGTCACATCTATAAGAGAAGTAAATATCAAGTCTTCTGTGGTCCTTGATATCTAACTGGTATAAATCTGAACATAGTTACTCTGTTGTTGAATCTGTTCCACATTGAATAAAGAGTAATCCTTTATAAGGGACTGCACGATAGAAAATGGAAAATATGCAGAGGTTTAAAGGTAATTGATAGTTATCTTTAAGCCAGTAACTGTAATCAACAACAGTGTCACTAAAATAAATTTGTGAAGAAAGGGAAGGAATGTAAAGTTGTTTATCTTCAGGATTGTAACTGAGCCTTTTCTGTGTCTTTTTCCAATCAGATAGCATGTGTTAATGTACACTGGTAAATTTATGTCTTCCCCTGTGCAGGGTGGTTATTTTGGCCAGATCAGAAACACTAAAAAATCCTCCCAGAGATTAAAGGATGCACTATTGGACCATGATCTTGCTCTTCCTCTCTGTTTGCTTATGGCTCAGCAGAGGAATGGGGTAATCTTCCAGGAAGGTGGAGAGAAACATTTGAAACTTGTGGGAAAACTCTATGATCAGGCAAGTTAAAGTGACTTTTGTGTTTATGTGGATTTTTTTTTATCCTGATAATGGAAAATATGGAATGTGATAAAATTTTTAAAATGTCATTTTGCACATCATATGAGTGTGAAACAGCTCTAATGTAAAATAGACATTCTGGAAATAGGGGCTATTACTGTGCAAATTATGGTACTTAAGGCTCTAGGAAATATAATAATATGTACAAGGTTTTCAGTTAAGTAGTTAACTTCAGTTTGTTTGCTCTCATATATTTCCTGTTCTCTGGAAATCTGGAATTTCAATCAGAGCAAAGTAGATGTGATTTTTATAAAACATATCCATGAATATTAAGCAGCAAAACCTGTGATTAGCCTACAAAATGTGTTTATCACCAACTATATTATAAGGGAAAAAGATCACATATATTTTATAAATGAAGTTTTCCTCTTTTAAGGGCAAGGAAATTCTGTATACATAAAATTGTTGTGATGTAGGGTAAATATATCCTGCTACTAAAGGTGATTAACAATAGCTTAGAACTTGAGACCTCATTGACTATTAAAGCCTTAGATTGATCAACTTTTCAGGGCATTGGCATCTCTTTGGTAATATTACATGATGATGTTTATAGATTGCCTCTAAAGTTCTTCTAAGTTGTAAAATTTGAATTCTTAAATGTTAATCAAAATACTGTGAAAATGACATTGTAATCATTTTGGAAAATTTTTATGTTGGTTTCATAAAATGGTAGCACATTTGTGTTTTTTGTCTTATTTTTTAAATTTAGTGTCATGACACCCTGGTACAGTTTGGTGGGTTTTTAGCATCTAATCTAAGCACAGAAGATTATATAAAGCGAGTGCCTTCAATTGATGTGCTCTGTAACGAA
This sequence comes from Ursus maritimus, assembly GCF_017311325.1. NCBI lineage: Eukaryota > Metazoa > Chordata > Mammalia > Carnivora > Ursidae > Ursus > Ursus maritimus. Next base: position 27,177,343 of record NW_024423319.1, read on the forward strand.
TTTCATACACCCCATGATGCAGCATTTTTCCTGTCTAGGCCAATGTATGCACACCATATTTCGGTAAGTGTAAGTGTCTTTGCTGCCATTCAAGAATTATTTCTTAACTGTGAATGTATTTTAGTTTGACACAGATACAGATTATGTCTCTTGGAGAGTTACTCTTTTGTTAATACTCATCTCTGAGCAGTATACGATGAAAATGCTCCCTTTAAAAGTAAGCCTTACTAGTACTATAATTTTACTGTTATACCACCAGTTGTCCAGGTTGATGTCTTCTGGGCCCTTTAGAACTATAGCGCTCAAACATAAGTGTAGATGAGAGTCACCAGTGAAGCATCTTCAAAACTCAATCCCGTGTCCCCAGGTTCTAATGTAGTAACTTCAGTAGTACCTGGGAATTTCTGTTTTGTTTTTGGTTTTGTTTTTTAACAAGCGCTAGTTGATTCTGATGCAGGAAAATATGGTAGGTGATTCTGCAAAACACTCCTACTGAATACAGAGAGTATCTTTCCTCAGTAACAATATCCCTGTCAGTTGACTTGCTATTCATACTGCCTTGAGAGAAAGACGGACTGACAGAAAGACCTAACCACCGCCAAACACTCTAAAAACTCTTGTAGGCTGTGTTGTGTAGCTTCTCGAAAAGGTAGTCATAGTTCTTGTTTTATTTCTCTCCACCTAAATGAGACAACTAAAGAGAGAAAAGCACAGGGGCACCTGGGTGGCACAGCAGTTAAGCATCTGCCTTCGGCTCAGGGCGTGATCCCGGCATTATGGGATCGAGCCCCACATCAGGCTCCTCTGCTATGAGCCTGCTTCTTCCTCTCCCACTCCCCCTGCTTGTGTTCCCTCTCTCGCTGGCTGTCTCTATCTCTGTCAAATAAATAAATAAAATCTTTAAAAAAAGAGAGAGAGAAAAGCACAAAAGCAAGCCAGAGCCTTCCCAAGCAGGGCATCCCAGTAGTGACTGTAAGGATGATTGGGGGGAGGAGGAGACTGCCCTCCCTCCTCTTCTCTAACTGCCACCTGGACTCCTGCCTGCAAAGCAGTGACCTCTAATGGGAATTGACTTCCTTTTCCTTCATACCACAGTCAGGCCTCTGTTTGGAAACTATAGTGCTTCTCCATTCTGACTAGAGCCCCAGCATAGTCTTCTTTGTGTAGGCTTGAATTCTGGCCCTTCTGTTTATTTGTTGTTGGTTTTAAGTCTGTACTGTGCAAAGAAGGCTTTCACTACAGATTTTGGGGGAAGATCTTGGTCCTTTCTCTTAAACTAGGATCCCTTCTCTGTTCCCAGTAGGAACATAGGGTTGTGTAGTAGAGGTGTGGAAAAAAGACACTGAGAAATTTGGGGTCTAATTGATCATTTAATTGACCATCAGCTGTTAGTGTTTACATATCAGCTGCTACAGTGTCACACTTCCCTCTAACAAGTAACTGTTAATTGATATAATTATCACTTGATGAGCATTACACAGCAACACTGTGCTATATTCTCTAGAAGGGAAAAGGGGACAGGGGGTAGGATTAGGCCTCTTTTTTCTCCCTTTAGAATCTTTCAATCCAGAAAATTGTGTGCTCTGTTTGCGTAGTTATGTCTTGTGTTGTTGCCTCACCCTGCAGTAGATCAGTCTCCGCTATACAACAGGGGACCTGATTTCTTGAAGGACTGAGGTGGGAGAGTTGCTTCATCTCAGGAATTCTGACCTGCCCTGTGCTATACTGAGAAGTGAACACACTAATCAGCGATATTGAACCCTAGCAAACAGGAACACATGATTGCCTGAGGTTGGCTGAACTTTTCCAGGTCAGAAATGGAGCAGGTCGTTCATACCAATAGCTACCTTTTCTGTAGCCTGTGTAAAGTACTGTGTCTTTGTCATATAAGAGATACAAAAATCTAAACAAAGAAGTGTCATTTCCCTCTCAGGGTTGCAGAGGAAAACAAAGAACTCTGTAGAGGTGACTACACAGCCCAATCAGGGATAAGTCTGTTACTGATAGGCCACATAATACCCTCTGGAAAAGGAGTTCTTTGGCAACCTTGGTTGCACTGGATGGACACCCAAACTTCCCTGGGGATCCTTGCTTTTGCTTCTTGGGTGAGAGCCTCTCTTGAAGAGCCTTTGTGAGAGGGTATGAGTATCGGAGGACTGCTAGGACCCTTCCATAATTTGATTACCAGGAGGCTCTCATGGGAATAATTCAGCCAACCAAACACTGTTCAGGTTATTGGGGCAACATGAGCTTTTTGAACAGGAATTAGAAGTATAGCAGTAACTGTGGATATCAATTCTGTTTCATAGATTTAGTGCACTGGGTGACTTGAGATGTAGAGCTGTTATGCCTCTCCATTTGACTGAAGGTGTAAGCTTGAAGAGGGAGTTAAACTAACTTTAGACCAGGAACTATTCACCCTAGTTAAATATGAAGTATAGCTGTCTTTTCTGATCAAGCCTATTTTTTTTTAACTAGATAGGGACTAGGTGAGTACCTAGTAATAAAAGTGACAGATTCAGAAGCCGAGGACTGGGAGATGGGGGCTATTGTATCACATCATTACCCTCTCATACCTATAAACCTAATATTCAGTTGTAGTTGTTGAGACCCACCTTGTAACACAATTCTGAAAGAAAGGCTTTCCCCAAGTTCATATTCTAGATCTTGCCCAAATCAGGTAGTTAAGCTATCCTGTACAGGTAGTTTCAGCACTACTTATCCTATGTTTTGTTAGAACCTTAGCACATGTCATTCTTTCTCACATAGGTAGATACTAGTTACCATCGACAGGATTTGCCCTCAGAGTGTAAAAACGCTTCCTTATCCTTGCTGCTATTCTCTCAGGTCTGTGATGTAATTGGGACTTCTCTCTCATAAGTAATATTGTTTGTAGTTTTGTCAAACCTGTGTGGTCTCAGTAATTATCAGCATGTTCTCTAAAATGGGGGTAATAGAAGGTAAATCTTTCCACTTACAGAAAAGTTGTAAGATTCTCAGATTGTAATTATAATAATTGTAAGATCTGCTTGAGATACCCTCTGGAACACAGTACTTGGTATGTCTTCAGTCCAGTTAGCCTGGGGTATAGAGGCACTTAGGAGGGAAGACAGCTGGGGTATAAGGATCCAAGACTCTTGCCTACCACAGTGCAGAACTGGAAGTGGAACCTTTGACCTCTGACCTTCTAGTTCTGGGTTCCATGTTTAGCACAAACTGTGATGATTTAAATGCTTTTCTAAGAGAAAGAAGTGAGTTGTAGATCTCCTCTTAGGTTCATCTTCAGGGGTGATGCCTAACCCAAACAAACTTTTCATCCTTAAGAGACTGAAGGACATGAGACAATAGCAACAATACTTTGTATTATTTTCTTTTTTACATTTGGTATTATACTCTATGAACTAATATGTAGTTCCCTCCCATTGTACTAACAGATTCTTTTCCTCATACTCTTAAGAGTATGGCCTTTCTCTGACTCTCTTCCAAATTAGGATAAACCAGTCCAGTCTAAAAAAGCTACAGTGTCGGGGCGCCTGGGTGGCTCAGTCATTAAGCGTCTGCCTTTGGCTCAGGGCGTTATCCCAGGGTTCTGGAATCGAGCCCCACGTCGGGCTCTTCCTCTGGGAGCTTGCTTCTTCCTCTCCCACTCCCCCTGCTTGTGTTCCCTCTCTTGCTAGCTGTCTCTCTCTCTCTCTCTCTCAAATAAAAAAATAAAATCTTTAAAAATAAATAAATAAAAACAAAAAAGCTACAGTGTCAATTCCCACATGCTTTAAACTCTAATATACCGTATCCCTTCATAGAAGGTCTTACTTAGGGGCGCCTGGGTGGCTCAGTTGGTTAAGCATCTGCCTTTGGTTCAGGTCATGATTCTAGCATCCTGGAATTGAACCCTGTGTTGGGCTCCCTGCTTGGTGGGGAATCTGCTTCTCCCTCTCCCTCTGCCCCTCCTGCTGCCTTTGCACTCTTGTGCATGCTCACTCTCTCTCAAATAAACAAAATCTTTAAAAAAAAGTCTCATTTAGCCCAGCAGTAGGGTAACCAGCTCGTCCTGGTTTGATTGGGACTTGGCCAGTTTTAGCACTATACTCTTACATTCTGGGAATCCCCTCATTCACTGGTAAACCTGAATAGTTAGTCACCCTACTTAGCAGTCTTATAGTAACTTTCTCATAGCCTTTCTTAATGTTGATTCAGTTTCTTTCTTTCTTTTTTTAAAAATTTTAAGTAATTTCTACACCCAGTGGGGCTTATGCTCACAGCCCTGAGATCAAGAGTTGCACATTCCACTGACTGAGCCAGCCAGGCACCCCTGACCCACTTTCTCAATTGACAAATTGTAATGGCCAGTAGGGACTATATGTAGTAATAAAGCATCCTGTGCTGGTTGGCTGTTACTAGTTTCATTATGCCTCTTTACTAGTGTTAAGACCCTTTACTTTGTTCCCCTGAAGATCTTAAAAGCAGGAGTGGAAACCCTACGTATTCAGTCCTTAATGTAGCAGTAAGAGAGAGTAGGCGGGGGATATGGATGGTGGAGGGGGTATACATACCCTATTTACTTACGTAACAGGTCAGATTTAGTAAGAATCTTCTTAAAAGCTCCTAGTGAGCACACAGGACTGAAGATGAGAACAGCTTCCAGGGATGATTTATCTTAAAATAAATATCATTGGTAAGAACTTAGAATTCCTACAACAAGTTTTGATTGGTTGTCTTCTGATTCTTGAAAAGGGAACATAGGTTTTTATACTATGTAAGTTAGTGCTATAAATTGTGTTTGTTTTTACTTTTTATCTCCAGTCTAAGTATGATGAACTTAAAAAATCAGAAAAGGGAAGTAAACAGCAGCATAAAGTTCATAAGTACATTACATCATGTGAAATGGTGATGGCTCCTGTCCATGAAGCAGTGGTCTCCTTACACGTTTCCAAAGTCTGGGATGATATCAGCCCTCAGTTCTATGCCACATTCTGGTCATTGACAATGTATGACCTTGCAGTTCCACACACCAGCTATGAACGGGAAGTCAATAAACTTAAAGTCCAGATGAAAGCAATTGATGACAATCAGGAAATGGTAGGTCTTTGTTCTAGTAGCTTAAGTACAAAAATTTCATGGTATTAATTTAACATTACCCATGCTTTATATTGGCTCAGGTTCCTTAAAGCTATGATCTTATTGCTATACAATGTTTTCCTAAGTGAGTTAATGGTGACTTCTCAGTGGGTGGGGGCAGGAGCTTGGTGAATACGTGGTGGTTGTGATCACACAAAAGGTATTTGAGTTTGCCTTTTTCTTTCTTAACTGAAGATTGTGTTAGCAACTTAAAATGATCTGTGTGACTCCAATTGCAAGAGCAATAGGAGTTCCCAAAAGGAGAACTCTTTAGGAGAAGGCTTTATTGAAGAGGTGTGTCTTGAGCTGGGTAGGCTTTGAAGGTAGATTAGGTTTGGAAATAGGGAAGCAGATTGTCCACTCAAGAGCTTCAGCAAAGGTATGAAGTAATTTAAGGTTTAAAGAGACCACTTCACTGTCATGAATAGGCTTAGTGATAAATTTGAATGATTAGGATGGAACCAGATTATGTAGAGCAGTGAAAGTTAGAAAAGAAGACTTGATAAAGTTCAGATTCCTGTATTGGATTCCTCAGCAAAGAAGTGATAATGGTAAAAATGGTACTTTAGAAAGATTAGTCTTGACAGTGGTTCGAAGTATGCATTTGTTAGGGGAAGGGACTGGCATCAGGCTGGAGTCCAGCTGTAGGTGGCTCTTAGGGTAATTCATTGTGAAGTACTGAGAACATAGACTATTGGTGGAGGTAGTGGGAACATGAGACTTGCAAGCAATTGGGATGCTGGAATGAAGGAGAAGGAAGAGTCAAAGATGACTTCATGCCTGAGACTAAAAGTATCAGTGCTAGGAAGGTAGCCTGTTTTGATGTGAAGACCAGATTTTGAATTTGTTGAATGGCAATGAAAGCACATCCAGGTGTATATTTTCTCAATATCCTTGTGAAGTAATTAATATAAAATACCAGCACTGATCTCTTTGAATTTTTTAATTAAAAGAAAGGGAGGTAATGTGCGTGTAGTTAGAAAAGTATCTAACTTATACTTCGTAGCCTCCAAATAAAAAGAAAAAAGAGAAAGAGCGTTGTACTGCCCTTCAGGACAAGCTTCTTGAAGAAGAAAAGAAACAGATGGAACATGTGCAGCGAGTTCTACAGAGACTGAAACTAGAAAAGGACAACTGGCTTTTAGCAAGTAAGTTGTTGGAATTGTTACATTCCTGCTACAGCCAAATTACAAAAGCAAACCTCTATAACTTCAGAGGTGTTGAAGTGTATTATGTTCGTATTTCAGCTCCGTGTTCACTATCCCATTCTTTGGTTATTCATTAATGCAGAGTCAACCTCACATGTTCACCGAAGGAACTGATTTAGTTTGCTGGTGAAATTAATTAACTTATAAATATAATATTGGCAGCTTATCATTCAACCTTTCTGTATGAAATCATATTTCTGGAGAAATTATAGATAGAAAAATGTCCACAGAGTGAGAAAGTTTTATCCCGGGCATGACCTTTTGGTTACAAACTATAAAGAGTTTGTGGGTTTTTTTAATAGCATTCTCTACACTAAAATTAATATGTTGTCATGTTTAGTGGTCTTGAGGCACTTGAGGAAGAAGTTTACCACTTAATTATTCTTCCCTTATTTTTAGAATCTACCAAAAATGAGACCATCACAAAATTTCTACAGCTGTGTATATTTCCTCGATGTATTTTTTCAGCAATTGATGCTGTTTACTGTGCTCGTTTTGTTGAATTGGTACATCAACAGAAAACTCCAAATTTTTCCACACTTCTTTGCTATGATCGAGTAAGTTCTTTTTATTGCAACCTTTAAAAAAAAGTCTCACACAAAGATAGCTAAACATTATAATCTATAGAGGTATTATTGTGTGTATGGTTAAAAGCATGAACTCAAGAGCCGAGTGCCTGAACTTGAATCCTAGCTCTGCTACTTTCTAGCTATATGATCTTTGGCAAGTTTTTTAACCTCTCTGTGCCTCAGTTTTCTTATCTGTAAAATGGGATATTAGTACTTGCTTCATAAGATTGTCGTGAGGATTAGAGTCACTGCACACAAAAGTGCTTTGAATAGTGCCTGACACATAATAAGCACCCCTAGTTAATCTATTAACTTATAATATGGGTTTATATGTTTGTCATAATAGATAGAACTCTTTTCTTAACGTTCACCCCCTCAAAAAAAAAAACAACAACAAAACAGCTTACACCTTCACACATATATAAAAGCAGGGATGCTTTTCAGTATGGTCACATTTATGTATTTTTGCATCTGGAAGAAATTACTGCATTTGTGGTTTAAAAATGTAGTATATGTCACAGCATGTCAGCTGCCTATTTCTAGTTTCTGTCAGCCTCGCCTCTGCTTTTGCTGTCCCCCTAACACCAGTAATATCTATTGCTAAGTCTTCATTGAAGAAGTTACATTGTAATAATAATGATAGTTTTTCCACTGTCATTGTAAATCAGTCTTTTTTATTTGAGTTGTTAAATCAGTTTTTTTAAATAAAAGTTTGTTGTTGCTTTATGAATGTGCTATTTCCTCATGAAGGCCAGAATCTTTAAAGGTTTCTGGAATTGTGACTATGAAAGGGGAAGATACATTTCGACTAAACTAACCTGTTTATTATGATTTGCTATAACACAACCTTTTACTATTTTGAACTAATTTTGACCTTGATTTGTTTTTATTTTTCAAACATTTTTCCTGTAGGTTTTCTCTGATATAATTTACACAGTTGCAAGCTGTACTGAAAATGAAGCTAGTCGATACGGGAGATTTCTTTGCTGCATGTTAGAGACTGTGACCAGGTGGCACAGTGACAGAGCCACGTATGAAAAGGTATGACTAATAAACACCCTTATGTTTTATCCTTGTATCTAACAACAGCTTTCAGTAATCTTTAGGTTGTTCAGTTCTGAAAGGGAAGCTGAGTTTAAGATTCAATTGTAAAACAGTGTTTAAAATTTAAACATCATTCATTCATTATTAAAAAGTGCTTTAAAAAAAATCTATCTCAAATTGACATTCCAAATTCATACCATTGAATAAGTTGAACCTTTCTGTGAAAACTAGCTGTCATTCAAATACACATCTTGTTTTTGCATGGAATCATAAATCATAAATCCAGTCCACTTAAGTCTTCAGCTTCTGTTATTTTGGGGGCAGAATTTTTCTTTAACAACTTTTTTTTCCCCAAGGAATGTGGAAATTATCCAGGATTCCTTACTATATTACGGGCCACTGGATTTGATGGTGGAAATAAAGCTGACCAATTAGACTATGAAAATTTTCGACATGTTGTACATAAATGGCATTACAAACTAACCAAGGTAAAAAAAAAATTACGTTTCTCAAAGGTGGTTTTTCTCTTTATACTTAGACTTTTATAATAATAGATCTTAAAATGTTTGTTGTAGGCATCCGTACATTGCCTTGAAACAGGCGAATATACTCACATCAGGAATATCTTGATTGTGCTAACAAAAATACTTCCTTGGTACCCAAAAGTTTTGAATTTGGGTCAGGCTTTGGAAAGAAGAGTGCATAAAATCTGCCAAGAAGAAAAAGAGAAGAGGCCAGATCTATATGCATTGGCTATGGGGTAACACAATTATACTTTAATGTGATTTATGAGACTAGCTGACAGAAGGATTCTGAAGACTTTAAAATGTTTTACAGTGTTGAAGTTTATCTTCTGCCTTACTTCAGGAGATTATGGGAGATTATGCGATCATGTTCCCACAGGCTGGTGAGAGTTGTCACTTCTGATTATCAGCTTCCGGTCTATACTGGATGATAGTTTCAAAAGTCATATATAATATGTCTTGCTTTGGAGGAAATGTAATTTTATCATCAGTTGAGTTTTGGATCTTCAGTAGTGCAAAAAAAAGGCATCTTAGTTTAAGGATTAGTTTACATTGAAATTTTTATTTTTAAGAAAGCATCTGGAGCTCTCTATAAAGACCTTCAGGAACTTATTGAAAATTAGTATTTTTTATTCTCTGAAACCAAGTGGCAGAGTGAATAAATTGCTAATTTTATTCTTTTAAACTCCATGTTTGTGCTTTTGATTTGTATTTGTATATTTAAACACTTTGTGCGACTTTCAGCTACTCTGGGCAGTTGAAAAGTAGAAAGTCATACATGATACCTGAAAATGAGTTTCATCACAAAGACCCCCCTCCGAGGAATGCAGTGGCCAGTGTACAAAATGGGCCTGGTGGTGGGCCTTCTTCATCGTCGATAGGAAGTGCATCTAAGTCGGATGAAAGCAGTACTGAGGAGACTGGTATGCTTATTTGTAGAAATTTATAAGTAATACGTTTTGTTTCAACAAACTAAGATGTTTTATATCACATGACAAGTAAAATGTTCGCTTAGTATTGTAGTTTATTCCTTAGGTAGGAGTATGTAACTGTCAAGAGGAAATTAGCCCTTTGTTTCTTTCTAGTTAATCTCCAATCATTTTTGCTGTGAAACTGTAGTTTATTTACAATTAGGGGCTTGTCAAATAAAACCTTACCTTTATTTCAGATAAATCAAGGGAGAGATCTCAGTGTGGTGTGAAAGCTGTTAATAAAGCTTCTAGTGCCACACCGAAAGGGAATTCAAGCAATGGGAACAGTAGCTCTAACAGGTAGGAATACTGGCTGTATGTCAGAATTCTGAATTCTTACATGATTAACCTCATTAGACATGAATGAAAGAGGGTGGTAGTTGAATACTAGGAAAGTAATTTATGTTGGACCTTGAAATTTTGTATGTACCCCTAATTTGATGCTTAACTGTCCTCATTATGTTTTATATAATGCTGAGACTGACATTGTTTCCCCTGCTGAGTTATGCAGATGAAGGTAGGTGGTGAAGTTAGAAAAACATTTTAGGATTGAGTGCTTGCTGTGGGCATTCTGGGTAAGGATAATGAACATAAGAGAAGCCTACAGTGATTTAGACCATTGATCCATTCAGCCAAGTAACCCAGTTCCTGATAGTAGCACCCTTGGTCAGCTTGTGGGATAATTTTTGGTTGTGACCTTGGAATCCTCAGAGGTTATGAACATACACAAAGAAGGGCCTGACATCACTTTAACCATTCTTTTTTAATCTCTGCTGTTCATGAATTTGGTCACTTATTATTTAGTGAATGAAGAAGTACTTTCTTTTTACTTGTCTTTAAAGTCCTTTAGTATTCAAAGGGCTACTACTCTTCTAGTATTTTTGAAGCCAGTAAGGAACCCTTATGATTTATAACATGGACTATGTTTTATGGCTGTTTGTCTTAAAATCTCGTGTTTTTATTAAGCAGCAAAGCTGTTAAAGAAAATGACAAAGAAAAAGGGAAAGAGAAAGAAAAAGAGAAAAAAGAAAAGACTCCAGCTACTACTCCAGAGGCCAGGGTACTTGGTAAAGATGGTAAAGAAAAACCAAAGGAAGAGCGGCCAAATAAAGACGAAAAAGCAAGAGAGACGAAGGAAAGAACACCCAAGTCTGACAAAGAGAAAGAAAAATTCAAGAAGGAAGAAAAAGCTAAAGAAGAGAAATTCAAAACCACTGTCCCCAACGTAGAATCAAAATCGACTCAAGAAAAGGAAAGAGAGAAGGAGCCATCCAGAGAAAGAGATATAGCAAAGGAAATGAAATCAAAGGAAAATGTTAAAGGAGGAGAAAAAACACCAGTTTCTGGGTCCTTGAAGTCACCTGTTCCCCGATCAGATGTTGCAGAGCCTGAAAGGGGCAAGTTTGCTCTATATTTGTATTTGTTTACTTTTGGTTCTTGTTAATGTATAGTTGGTTCTTGTCTCCTTGTTTCAGCAAGTTATCTAGGGACTTTACTTGGGGGGTGAGCGAATACTTGATGACCTTAAAGGTGATTTTAAAAGTGACCTTAAAAGTGGTGATTTTTTTAAGTGTTTGGAAAAAGTAGAAATCTTACTGTGACCATTTCTTTTTGTACCAACAGAACAAAAACGCCGCAAAATTGATACCCACCCTTCTCCATCACATTCCTCAACAGTAAAGGTTAGTATAGCCTGAGGAAGGCAGCGTCCATGTTAGGCTCACCTGGTTGGAATACGTGTCCTGACTTCCTTCAAGTCTTGTGCCAAGTATTCACTGGAGCCACTGGAGGTTTTATATTGCATTAGAAAATGAATTTTTTACATATTGGTGGACTGATATTTTTTTCCTATTGAGTATTTTTATTATAAAAATATTAAAACTTCAAGGACCTAGCACTAATTTTGTAGTGTTTCAAAGTGCAAGAGAAATTTTACCCAGAAGTGCCTCACTGCTTTAAGCAGTCTTTTTTGGAGTGCAATGGTAGCTACAAGCAAATGAATCTTTTCAGCAGAATGAAGCCTATTTTTCAGCATAAATATTGAAGAATATATAGCACTGAAGACTTCCTGGATGATACAGGATAAACAAGATACCTCTGAATTCATCAGGCTTCTTGATGAGCATCATACCGATGTGTGCCTTCTAAGAAGGAGTCTTGAAAGGAGTTCCATTTTAAAGTCTCCTTGGTGATCAGTTCTCCTGTAGTTGTGTATATTCAGTGAGCATGCAGCTTCTGTTGTATCTTCCCTTGGAGGTTTGTTTATACCCATTGGGTTCCCAACAAGTTGAACCTTGCGTTACGATAAAAGCAGATGTGGCATCCAATCCTACCACCCAGCAAAGAGAAACCCCAGGCATTCAACTGCAGCACAAAATCGTGGGTGTAGCCTTCTTGAAGACTCAGGGTAGCCATTCCTTGCTCCATATTTAATTTTAATTCTAAAGTCATCTAATTTCATGGAATCTTTGAATTGCAGTACGTTGAACTTTTAAAACTGTAAGTTAACTAATTCTTCATCAAGAGCACTGTGGTGGAATACCGTAATTGATTTCTTTTTCTTTCTTTCTTTCTTTTTTTTAAGTGCTTTTTTTTGTGGGAGGCATGAGATTCACCATCAGAGGCACTTTGCAAAAAAGTGACTACTCTTGTAGAGAATACATTTTGTTTTCTTGTTAATATAATGCCACTGAGTTTTTGGCTAGGATTAAAAATGTCTATATTTATGGTAGAGTCGTAAGTAAAGTAAAATTTGAAACCTCCCAATTAAAGAACAACTATGAAAATGTAAGATAATGTTCTTCCACAGTGACCTCCACTGTTTTAAACTTTTTGTGGAGGGAAAAAAGTGTTTTGCTTTCTTAAGCCTCTTAATATTACTTATAGCTTAAGTACAGTGTTATGAAAAATGTGGCACTGACATTTATTTTTAAATTATGAGCAGAGAAAGATTTTTATTTGTTACATTGAGTACATATAATTTAGTTTTTTTAACATTACAATTCCATTACATGGTTTTTGCTTTTGTTTTTTTATTGTTGATATTCATATAATAATTGACATCACAAGATTTATCCTCACAAGAAGTAGCTGGTTTATTTCCAGGTTACAGCCATACTTCCCAAAGTTCCTCTGGGTTCTGAGAACTATGCCAGCTCACCTGTCATCTCCATTCATTTTCTACAGGACAGTCTCATCGAACTCAAGGAGTCTTCAGCAAAGGTTTGAGTCTTTTAAAATCATCATGCCTAAGTAAAACCAAAAAAAAATCTTCATTTATTTAGTAGATACCTTCACCCTAGTAAATTCAGTAAGCTAGTGAATAACCTTTAAAAATACCTATCACAAATTGAAACAATGGATGACAACGGTCCCTTTTAATGAGATTGTTATCAAATATGTGTAATGTGGCAACATTTCTATAATCTCTCTTTGCTTGCTGTGTTATGCATTATCCTTTTATGCTTCAAAATCTGGAAATAAGTTTAAGGTTTGGGGAAGGGGTTGTTGGTTTGTTTTGGGGAGTAAGCTTATTTAATTTCTCAAAACAAATCTGTCAGGTTGTTTTCTGCCTTTTTTAGACAACCCAAAAGACCAGAAAAGAAATTTGATGCATTCACGTACTGTTCTAAAAACTGAACCCATCTCAATCCATAAAACTCTTTCTATTACCTCTGCTGAGCTACCTTTGTGGTAGTTGTAGCATAATATCAAGAAATCTGGTTAATGTCAACTTATTCTCTTGGAGGGGAATACTCAACCTGATGGTCGTGTTTACATGTCAGTATTAATTCTTGCCTATTACTCTACTTTCTTGAGTATTCTTCTACTAAAAATAATGTGCAGTTTGTGTATCTTATTACAGAGTTCACTTCATTATTGTAGTTGAATTGTCCATTGTTCATTTTATTTTGTCTATTTATTATAAAATTTGTACCCTCTTTCACTTTGATTTTCTACTTTGCCTCCTCTTATATCTGCTAAGTATTATCTCTTACTGGTGGACCAGTACAAAATGAAATTTTGAAACAAAGCCAGTTGACATTACTAACTGCTTTTAGATCTGTAGCTTTATAATGAAATGTCTGTGGATATTGGGCAAATAAGCACTAATTTTTTTAATAGTTTAGGTTAGCCAATGTGCCTTTGTCCTGAAATTGTAGCATTGTTTTTAGAGTATACTGTATTAATCAAAAGAGTATTAGCTGTACTGTGTGAATGCTTTCTTTTAAGGTAAAACTTTTTATTGGCTAAATTAAGTATGTATTGCAATACAGTTGGTTTTCATAACCAGTTTGGGATTGTGTATGTCAGTCTTAACCATCAGTGGCTTGTGTGGGCTATTTTAAATTCATGGGTTAACAATGTTACCTTGTGAGTATTTATTTCCTGAAACATACTTTGAAGCAGTTTGAAACCTGCTGTTATAGTTAACTGGAATTTCTCATCAGTGATGAAAATTATGGTTCCTTACATTTGTGAAAGCCTTTTGAAAATAAACATGTGAGATAAACACATTATCTCATTTCATGCTCATAACAGTGCTGTGAGGTAGATAGGGCAGGAGGGTAGTGTCTTTTAGACAAATAAGAGACTAAAAAAGTTCTTGATCTATTCCCAGTGGCATATAACTTGTTAGTAGTACCAAAACGGACTAAAATTAAGGTTCCTCAAGTATTCTTACCATAATGAAAAAAAAATTGCAAAAAAATGTATGGTCCCTTGATTCTTAGCACCCATTTCAACAGTAGTCAGAATGGGTTCCTAACTCCTTTAGTGTGTTTGCCTCATTTTTAAAATCATAGTACTTTAAGTCAGTCTCCCTATCCCCCGTTGAGAAAAGATAGTGATTTTCTGGGTATTTAAAATTCAATAGATTATTCCACATTCAACCAGAAAATTTTGAAAATGGCATGTGAATGCACTTGTAAAGATCATGTGACTCATGCCACTTTTCAGATCCCTAGTGCTCAGTATGGTTAACTTGGTGATACGATTAGGTGTTCAGTAACTATTTGAAATGAACTCTTACACCTTTGGACTTTGGTAAAGCATCCACAGATTACTGGTCTGCATTTTTATATGTCTAGGAAAGTTCAATAGCATATGAATGTCTTAGGAAAAAAACGTTGAGTGATATCTTTAAAATTGATGATCTCTATCAACTCACTGTTTCTGGGGTAGCTTTTACTTTTTAGAGGATTTAAATGATGTGTGTCTATTTTTTTTGTGTGTGTTATCTTGTCAGTTGTACGAACAAAATGGTTTCTATGCTTTAATTTTTTTTACGCTTTTTCCGTGGGATCCTCTTTTTTATTAAATTAGTATTTTCACTTTCTGATCCATGGTAAAAATAACACATGGATTTGGCTTTTCAAGTGGGATTAGTTAAATCAAGTTAAATTAAAGGGAGAAAAATCTAGCTTAGTATCCAAATCTTTTCTGTCTGCCTTCCACTCCCAATTTCCAGTTGGCATATTTCCAGTTTGGTCACTTGTGTTTTCACCTAGCAAACCTAGCAGCTACATTTGATGAAGAAAGTGTGAAAAGCATTTTCCTTTACCCAGGCTTCTCTGTAATTGAGGAGGGCAGCAGTGACCACTCAAAACAGAATTCAGGTTAATTCTGTTCATCATCTTAAAACAAGGATTTATAATCAAATGGAAGCCTACAAGTGAGGCCATCTTTATATATGGTAGCTTTAATAAAGTCAGTATAGCAGTGCTAACAGATTTTGAAAATCAGTCATGTTTTTTGGACCTGTTGATCCCAATGTAAAGAATAAAAGCAAATCAAAAGCAAAATCCATCACTATATGCAGATCAATTTAACAAATCATTCATTTTGTTTGGCAAACATATATTGAGTACTCGGTTGTGTGCAAGGCACTAGGAAGTGTGTAAAAGTAGAAAAGACACATTAGCTTCCCTGCCATACTAGAAATTGTTATGGACAAAAATAAGTGACATGAAATTAATAGGGAATACCTGTCACAAAAAAAGCTAGTATAAAATAACAGGAATTCACTGGAAAGTGAGTTGCAAGTGAGTTGCAAAGTTGAGGGACGATTGAAGTGCTGATGGCTTTTGAGCTGTCTTTGAAGGCTAGTAGGATTTTCAGAGATTAAGATAAAACTGAGTGACCATTCTGGTGAAGAGAACTGCTGGGAAGGACAGGGCGTTAAGGAGTCAGTGGTAGCCACAGCATAGAGTGCAGTGGGTTGCCCCATAGTAGGATATAATTGTGCAAAGATTGTGAAGAGCTTGGAAACACCTAAGCTAAGGACTATGTATTTTATTCTGTAGCCAGAGAGAGACTGCATGTTACGTGGAAAAGACCATTGTGATCAGAACTATACTTAGAAGGGTGGGAAGAAGGAATAGAATTAGGTGCATTTCTAAAGTAAGAATATATAGATTTCTCAGTTCCTTGCAATACAGAATTCAAGTTAGGCACAATTAAAAACTTCATTCTTAAAGAGTGTGCACGTGTGTGTGTGTGTGCGCGTGTGTGCGCACACGCATGCTTGTGTGTACTTACTTGTAATCACAACCCCCCCTTTTTTCTTTTATCAGGAGAATTAAGCAATACTTCCCTTAGAGAAATCTTCTTTGAGTATTGCAGGAATATATTATTTCTTTTGTCTTACCAGTTTCATAAGTAATATTAATTTAAGATATGAATAAACCTCACAATTAAAAATCTTGAAGTGTCGTATAGGGCATTAACCCAGCAAGAGTACCATTTGGACAAGCACTTTTATGACTGTTTCTCATTCTCTTGCTCTGTTATTAATAAACATTTTGTCTATTTCAGTTGATCATCAACTTTTAAACATTGACATTTTAAAGAATCTACTTCCGCATTGCTATGGCAGTATTTCTGAGCCAACTGAACTGAAAATATTTGGTGGTGTTAAAAAATAAGTGTTTCTTTAATTTTCAAACTGATGGTCTTTTTTTGATGTATTCCTTTGAATACAAAGGATTTCCTCATGTAAAACTATTTAACTTTTGACTCACTATTGTTTTCATTCCTAAGGTATATCTAGGATTGTGTAGTTATGGTAATGAGTTATATTTCGTATTCTGCTGCCTAATACTTGTAATGTCTTAAATTGAACATAAGCTTGTAGCACAGTTGTAAATGCTGTAAGGATAGGTATCTGATTACTTCCTTAATGTTTTCTTTTATACTAGATTGCCATATTTACAACTTGTGTAAGTTATTAAGGTTATCTCTTAATTATTTAGGTAGCACATCCTTGATCTTTGGCTGTTCATTGCCTGTGGGCCTTTTGAAACAATAGGCAGACATCAGTTCGTCATTTTTCAGTCTCTGAGTTTTTTTTTTTTTTTAATCATCCTCAGCTGACCAAATGGTTTTCTGAGCTATTTAGAACCAGTGAGACAAATTTCACAGTCTGTTGTGATTATTTGGTAGAAATTGAAGTGCTTTCAGAAGTAGAGAATATGCAGCCTTTACTTTTATAAAAATAATTTAGGATAACATATGTATGGTATGTGCTGAGGCAGAAAAGACTTATTATTAGTAAAGTCATGGCTAGGTTTCATTTTATACTTTGACTCATTGTCATCAATTGCCTTGTAAGTGGATGGTAAAACTATTTAAAATTTCTGTGATTGTGTAGAGGTTTGTATCTTTTTTTTTTTTTTACAGTAGAGAAAGTCCAGTCATTATTTTTCACGTATGGACTCCTGTAGTGGTGGTTATAGATCTTCACAATAGAGCTGTAAAAGGAACTGTAGCTTACAGATTTACTAATGAGTCTCAGTTAAGACAGGAATGAACTGATTGAGTATAAATGAAAATTTTTGTAAGGCCAGTAATTGAAGTTTTTGCATAATTTGTGCCATGCTCTTTTATTTCACCTCTTGTAATCCAGACAGCTGACCAGTTTTGACTTTGGGTCTAACTACCAATTGTCTTTCATTAAATAAACAATCAAGCAGATGATGCTGATACTGGAAAACTAATAATCTTTAGTAATATTGCCTTAATTTAACAGCTCTACATTAATCATACTCCTCCACCACTGTCCAAGAGTAAGGAGAGAGAAATGGACAAGAAAGACTTGGACAAGTCGAGGGAAAGATCCAGAGAAAGAGAGAAAAAAGATGAAAAGGACAGGAAAGAGCGGAAAAGGGTTTGTAATTTTTTAAAAACTAGTTTGGAAAGCCATTATTCATGTATGGTAGTGTGTTTGTTGCCTTTTTAAAAGTACTAGTTTGTTGCATGGCAGGCTGTTATTTGGTGTTTTAACTGGTATTTTCACCCTAAAATGAGTTTGAATTGAATCTTCTGCGGTAATAAGGATCTTCAGCCTAACAATTTCTACCAACTCTGCTTGTCTTTCATGTCATTTTACAATGTGAAATGACTGCCAATACTCTCCAATGCTAACTGGCTGTGCCCTTGTATAAAAGTAATATTTTAAAACAAAAACATAAACTCTTGATCAATGTAGTTCACAATTCTTGGTTCTAGGATCATTCAAACAATGACCGTGAAGTGCCGCCGGACTTAGCCAAGAGGCGAAAAGAGGAAAATGGAACAAGTAGGTAGATTTATTATTGCTTTCAAAGCTGTCGTCAAACTGAACTGGAAAAGGCTTTCATGATTCTCTTTTATACTTTTAGTGGGGGTTTCAAAACACAAAAGTGAAAGTCCATGTGAGTCTCCTTACCCAAATGAGAAAGACAAGGAAAAAAATAAGTCAAAATCTTCAGGCAAAGAAAAAGGCGGCGATTCTTTTAAATCTGAAAAGATGGATAAAATCTCCTCCGGTGGCAAAAAGGTAAATTAGGGAAACAAAGGAACAAAAGGCTTTTTCTTGAAAAATTGACTCTGAGTATTTAGCAAATACTGAGTTTTTTTGGTAATCAAATAGTCTTTGGTTAATTATTTGAGGGTGGGAAGAGGAGGCAGTGGGGGAGGGTGGGTTATCTGGGGGGAATTCTAGCCAGTTGGATCCCAAATTACTGGGAGAGTAGAATTAGTTTACCTCTGAAATTCCTTTTCTCTCCATTCCACCCCCACCTACTCTTCTATTCATTGAGCTTTACCCTTTACCCTTTCTTTTTGTGTTTTCTTTTTACTCCTCCTCGCCAACAGTGTTTTTGGTTTCTTTACATTCATGAGATTAAAATATGGTCATGTGTATTCTTTTTCCCTGATCATTATTGCATTGTCATAAAGTCTTTATTAATTGTGATTTTTAAACATTTTTATAACATTTTGCTCCTAATAAACTTATGTGTTTGCAACTTGTATTTGATTTTCAGACTTAGTGTGCATTTTCTTAGATATTCATGGTTGATATTCATAATACATTTCATGTATCTGCCATAAAGCAGGCAAGTCATTACTAAGGTGTAAAGTGTTTCAAAAACATTATTACGGTATATATAGTCATAGTTCTTGAAAGCAGTTTTGGAAAATTATAAGGTAATTGTTTTAAAATTTCTCTGTGCTTTGGGGTGCCTGGGTGGCTCAGTCGGTTAAGCTTCCGACTCTTGATCTCAGCTCAGGTCTTGATCTCGGGGTTGTGAGTTCAAGCCCTGCGTTGAGCTCCATGCTGGGCGTGGAGCCTACTTAAAAAAAAAAGTTGTTTGTTTTAAAAGTGACGCTGCTCCTTTTAAATATTTTTTTTAAAATCGAGGTAAAATTCACATAACATAAAAATAACCATTGTAAAATGTACAATTCAGTGGCATTTAGTATATTTACAATGTTGTGCAATCATCATGTCTATTTAGTTCCAAAACATTTTCATCACCCCAAAGAGAAACTGCATACCCATTAAGCAGTCATTCCCCATTTCCTGCTCCGTTTAGCCCCTGTCAACTACTAATTTGCTTTCTGTCTCTATGGGCTTACCAGTTTTGGATATTTTATGTAAATGGAATCGTATAATAATGTGGCCTTTGTGTCTGACTTCCTTCACTTAGCATAATATTTTGAGATTCTTCCATGCTGTAGCATGTATCAGTACTTCCATTTCTTTTTATGGCTAAATAATATTCCATTGTATGCATATACCACATTTGTTCAT
>NW_024423319.1:27196861-27199645 GCF_017311325.1 Ursus maritimus
TTTTTTTTTTTTTACAGTAGAGAAAGTCCAGTCATTATTTTTCACGTATGGACTCCTGTAGTGGTGGTTATAGATCTTCACAATAGAGCTGTAAAAGGAACTGTAGCTTACAGATTTACTAATGAGTCTCAGTTAAGACAGGAATGAACTGATTGAGTATAAATGAAAATTTTTGTAAGGCCAGTAATTGAAGTTTTTGCATAATTTGTGCCATGCTCTTTTATTTCACCTCTTGTAATCCAGACAGCTGACCAGTTTTGACTTTGGGTCTAACTACCAATTGTCTTTCATTAAATAAACAATCAAGCAGATGATGCTGATACTGGAAAACTAATAATCTTTAGTAATATTGCCTTAATTTAACAGCTCTACATTAATCATACTCCTCCACCACTGTCCAAGAGTAAGGAGAGAGAAATGGACAAGAAAGACTTGGACAAGTCGAGGGAAAGATCCAGAGAAAGAGAGAAAAAAGATGAAAAGGACAGGAAAGAGCGGAAAAGGGTTTGTAATTTTTTAAAAACTAGTTTGGAAAGCCATTATTCATGTATGGTAGTGTGTTTGTTGCCTTTTTAAAAGTACTAGTTTGTTGCATGGCAGGCTGTTATTTGGTGTTTTAACTGGTATTTTCACCCTAAAATGAGTTTGAATTGAATCTTCTGCGGTAATAAGGATCTTCAGCCTAACAATTTCTACCAACTCTGCTTGTCTTTCATGTCATTTTACAATGTGAAATGACTGCCAATACTCTCCAATGCTAACTGGCTGTGCCCTTGTATAAAAGTAATATTTTAAAACAAAAACATAAACTCTTGATCAATGTAGTTCACAATTCTTGGTTCTAGGATCATTCAAACAATGACCGTGAAGTGCCGCCGGACTTAGCCAAGAGGCGAAAAGAGGAAAATGGAACAAGTAGGTAGATTTATTATTGCTTTCAAAGCTGTCGTCAAACTGAACTGGAAAAGGCTTTCATGATTCTCTTTTATACTTTTAGTGGGGGTTTCAAAACACAAAAGTGAAAGTCCATGTGAGTCTCCTTACCCAAATGAGAAAGACAAGGAAAAAAATAAGTCAAAATCTTCAGGCAAAGAAAAAGGCGGCGATTCTTTTAAATCTGAAAAGATGGATAAAATCTCCTCCGGTGGCAAAAAGGTAAATTAGGGAAACAAAGGAACAAAAGGCTTTTTCTTGAAAAATTGACTCTGAGTATTTAGCAAATACTGAGTTTTTTTGGTAATCAAATAGTCTTTGGTTAATTATTTGAGGGTGGGAAGAGGAGGCAGTGGGGGAGGGTGGGTTATCTGGGGGGAATTCTAGCCAGTTGGATCCCAAATTACTGGGAGAGTAGAATTAGTTTACCTCTGAAATTCCTTTTCTCTCCATTCCACCCCCACCTACTCTTCTATTCATTGAGCTTTACCCTTTACCCTTTCTTTTTGTGTTTTCTTTTTACTCCTCCTCGCCAACAGTGTTTTTGGTTTCTTTACATTCATGAGATTAAAATATGGTCATGTGTATTCTTTTTCCCTGATCATTATTGCATTGTCATAAAGTCTTTATTAATTGTGATTTTTAAACATTTTTATAACATTTTGCTCCTAATAAACTTATGTGTTTGCAACTTGTATTTGATTTTCAGACTTAGTGTGCATTTTCTTAGATATTCATGGTTGATATTCATAATACATTTCATGTATCTGCCATAAAGCAGGCAAGTCATTACTAAGG
Organism: Ursus maritimus; assembly: GCF_017311325.1. Taxonomy (NCBI): domain Eukaryota; kingdom Metazoa; phylum Chordata; class Mammalia; order Carnivora; family Ursidae; genus Ursus; species Ursus maritimus. The sequence goes on from NW_024423319.1 coordinate 27,198,593, forward strand.
TGTAAAGTGTTTCAAAAACATTATTACGGTATATATAGTCATAGTTCTTGAAAGCAGTTTTGGAAAATTATAAGGTAATTGTTTTAAAATTTCTCTGTGCTTTGGGGTGCCTGGGTGGCTCAGTCGGTTAAGCTTCCGACTCTTGATCTCAGCTCAGGTCTTGATCTCGGGGTTGTGAGTTCAAGCCCTGCGTTGAGCTCCATGCTGGGCGTGGAGCCTACTTAAAAAAAAAAGTTGTTTGTTTTAAAAGTGACGCTGCTCCTTTTAAATATTTTTTTTAAAATCGAGGTAAAATTCACATAACATAAAAATAACCATTGTAAAATGTACAATTCAGTGGCATTTAGTATATTTACAATGTTGTGCAATCATCATGTCTATTTAGTTCCAAAACATTTTCATCACCCCAAAGAGAAACTGCATACCCATTAAGCAGTCATTCCCCATTTCCTGCTCCGTTTAGCCCCTGTCAACTACTAATTTGCTTTCTGTCTCTATGGGCTTACCAGTTTTGGATATTTTATGTAAATGGAATCGTATAATAATGTGGCCTTTGTGTCTGACTTCCTTCACTTAGCATAATATTTTGAGATTCTTCCATGCTGTAGCATGTATCAGTACTTCCATTTCTTTTTATGGCTAAATAATATTCCATTGTATGCATATACCACATTTGTTCATCCATTTGTCAGTTGATGGACTTTTTTGTTGTTTCCCTTTGGCTATTGTGAATAGTGCTGCTATGAATGTTTGTGTGCTGCTCTGAAGTGTGTGTTTGAAGACCTGTTTTTAGTTCTCTTGTGCGTATACCCAGGAGTGGAATTTCTGGGTTATATGGTAATGCTATGTTTAACTTTTTGAGGAACCGACAAACTGTTTTCCACAGTGGCTGGACAGCTTATGTTTTACCAGCAATGTACGAGGGTGCCAATTTCTCTACATCATTGCCAACGCTTGTTATTTTCTGTTTTTTTTTTTAATTTTTATTAATTTTTTTTTTTATTATAGCCATCCTAGTGGGTGTGAAGTGGTATCTCATTGTGGTTTTGATTT
>NW_024423319.1:27199655-27219866 GCF_017311325.1 Ursus maritimus
CCATTATTCATGTATGGTAGTGTGTTTGTTGCCTTTTTAAAAGTACTAGTTTGTTGCATGGCAGGCTGTTATTTGGTGTTTTAACTGGTATTTTCACCCTAAAATGAGTTTGAATTGAATCTTCTGCGGTAATAAGGATCTTCAGCCTAACAATTTCTACCAACTCTGCTTGTCTTTCATGTCATTTTACAATGTGAAATGACTGCCAATACTCTCCAATGCTAACTGGCTGTGCCCTTGTATAAAAGTAATATTTTAAAACAAAAACATAAACTCTTGATCAATGTAGTTCACAATTCTTGGTTCTAGGATCATTCAAACAATGACCGTGAAGTGCCGCCGGACTTAGCCAAGAGGCGAAAAGAGGAAAATGGAACAAGTAGGTAGATTTATTATTGCTTTCAAAGCTGTCGTCAAACTGAACTGGAAAAGGCTTTCATGATTCTCTTTTATACTTTTAGTGGGGGTTTCAAAACACAAAAGTGAAAGTCCATGTGAGTCTCCTTACCCAAATGAGAAAGACAAGGAAAAAAATAAGTCAAAATCTTCAGGCAAAGAAAAAGGCGGCGATTCTTTTAAATCTGAAAAGATGGATAAAATCTCCTCCGGTGGCAAAAAGGTAAATTAGGGAAACAAAGGAACAAAAGGCTTTTTCTTGAAAAATTGACTCTGAGTATTTAGCAAATACTGAGTTTTTTTGGTAATCAAATAGTCTTTGGTTAATTATTTGAGGGTGGGAAGAGGAGGCAGTGGGGGAGGGTGGGTTATCTGGGGGGAATTCTAGCCAGTTGGATCCCAAATTACTGGGAGAGTAGAATTAGTTTACCTCTGAAATTCCTTTTCTCTCCATTCCACCCCCACCTACTCTTCTATTCATTGAGCTTTACCCTTTACCCTTTCTTTTTGTGTTTTCTTTTTACTCCTCCTCGCCAACAGTGTTTTTGGTTTCTTTACATTCATGAGATTAAAATATGGTCATGTGTATTCTTTTTCCCTGATCATTATTGCATTGTCATAAAGTCTTTATTAATTGTGATTTTTAAACATTTTTATAACATTTTGCTCCTAATAAACTTATGTGTTTGCAACTTGTATTTGATTTTCAGACTTAGTGTGCATTTTCTTAGATATTCATGGTTGATATTCATAATACATTTCATGTATCTGCCATAAAGCAGGCAAGTCATTACTAAGGTGTAAAGTGTTTCAAAAACATTATTACGGTATATATAGTCATAGTTCTTGAAAGCAGTTTTGGAAAATTATAAGGTAATTGTTTTAAAATTTCTCTGTGCTTTGGGGTGCCTGGGTGGCTCAGTCGGTTAAGCTTCCGACTCTTGATCTCAGCTCAGGTCTTGATCTCGGGGTTGTGAGTTCAAGCCCTGCGTTGAGCTCCATGCTGGGCGTGGAGCCTACTTAAAAAAAAAAGTTGTTTGTTTTAAAAGTGACGCTGCTCCTTTTAAATATTTTTTTTAAAATCGAGGTAAAATTCACATAACATAAAAATAACCATTGTAAAATGTACAATTCAGTGGCATTTAGTATATTTACAATGTTGTGCAATCATCATGTCTATTTAGTTCCAAAACATTTTCATCACCCCAAAGAGAAACTGCATACCCATTAAGCAGTCATTCCCCATTTCCTGCTCCGTTTAGCCCCTGTCAACTACTAATTTGCTTTCTGTCTCTATGGGCTTACCAGTTTTGGATATTTTATGTAAATGGAATCGTATAATAATGTGGCCTTTGTGTCTGACTTCCTTCACTTAGCATAATATTTTGAGATTCTTCCATGCTGTAGCATGTATCAGTACTTCCATTTCTTTTTATGGCTAAATAATATTCCATTGTATGCATATACCACATTTGTTCATCCATTTGTCAGTTGATGGACTTTTTTGTTGTTTCCCTTTGGCTATTGTGAATAGTGCTGCTATGAATGTTTGTGTGCTGCTCTGAAGTGTGTGTTTGAAGACCTGTTTTTAGTTCTCTTGTGCGTATACCCAGGAGTGGAATTTCTGGGTTATATGGTAATGCTATGTTTAACTTTTTGAGGAACCGACAAACTGTTTTCCACAGTGGCTGGACAGCTTATGTTTTACCAGCAATGTACGAGGGTGCCAATTTCTCTACATCATTGCCAACGCTTGTTATTTTCTGTTTTTTTTTTTAATTTTTATTAATTTTTTTTTTTATTATAGCCATCCTAGTGGGTGTGAAGTGGTATCTCATTGTGGTTTTGATTTTGCATTTCCTTAATGACTAATGATGTTGAGCATCTTTTCATGTGTTTGTTGGCCATTCGTGTACCTTCTTTGGAGAAATCTCTTCAGATGCTGTGGCCATTTTTAAATTGGATTGTTTGTCTTTTTGTTGCTCCGTTGTAAGACTTCTTTATATAGTCTAGATACTAGACCCGTCCCGTATGAGATGTGTGATTTGCAAATATTTTCCCCCATTCCGTACATTGTATTTTCACTTTCTTGCTAGTGTTCTTTGATGCATGAAAGTTTTTGTTTTTGACGAAGTCCAATTTTTTTTTATTTTGTTGCTTGTGCTTTTGGCATCATTAAATACGTTTTTGAAGAAAAATGTATGACTGGTGGGTGATAAAAAGGGATTTTGAGCTGATTTTTCTATTTGGTTTTCCCTTCCCAAACTAATTCCGCCATTCCTTATAGGAGTCCAGGCATGATAAAGAAAAGATAGAAAAGAAAGAGAAACGGGACAGTTCAGGAGGAAAGGAAGAGAAGAAACAATATCCTTTTCATCTTATTGGAGTTTTTAATCAGTGTAATGGAAAGCTTTGATACTGGTCATGTTTAGAATTGTACCCTTGTAGTATGTGGTCTGAATAAAGTTTAAGGGCTTACTAGCTTTTAAATAGTCTCTTCAGTTAACCCTCTCAAATGTACAAAATGTGGAAGTGGGAGACTTGATTTTTTTTTTTTTAACTTCTGTGGTGACTGTGAGGTTGTTTTATGTTGTCAGGGGATTTAGATTCTCTCTGGTTGTATTACTACTGAGAGGAAGAAAGGGAACAGAGAGTCCTTTGGGCTGGGGGCATGGGGATTAGAAGGGCAAGATGATGCAGCAGATGAGCAGAGCTGGTAGAAGTTGAGGCTACCAGGCTGGTCAGAACCAATTAGGCCTGCAAGTTGAAGGACTGCACTGAAAGTTGAGACACCATTCCTTTTTTTTTTTTTTTCAAAGTTGTTTTCCCTTAATTTGTCATCTACTCATAAGTCCTCGGACAAGCACAGATAATGAAGACTTTCAATCAAGGTGAGTGTTTTCTCACCTCCTTTCATTTAAAGATAGAGATATGAAACGAGGTCTGATAATGTTGAAGAAACTAGGTACATTTTGCAAGATGAAACTTGAATTTTGCACCTAACTCTAATGACCAGGTCTTTGGGTACAGATGCAAAACAAGATTCACAGTTATTTTTAAGCTGCTTTCATCTTAAGCTTGCTGATTAGCCACGCAGTTTTTGTGTGTGTTTTTGTTTTTTGGTTTTTTTGTTTTTTGTTTTTGTTTTTTTTTTTTTTAGCACCAAGATGTATTTTAGAACATCTGGCTTTCTCTTCACCACTCATTCCCAACTTCTCTGGATAATTAATCACCTTTTTTTAAGTACCTTTAGCCTTGTGGGTGGTGCTGGTATCTGCACTTTACAAGTGAAGAACCTGAGACTCTGAGGGGTTAAGTTGAAGAGGCTAGCAGAGGTATTAGCTGACAGAGCCAGTATTCACAGCATAGGTTTTCTTGCCCTTTAGTGTTCCCTGCTTTTTCTTTTCATGCAGACGTGTTATCCAGAAATTTTTGTTCTAAGTTTTTATGCCTCATTTGCTGCCACAGCCCATGTTTTGCAAGGCCAGAAAATATGGTCTGTGCTTTTTGTTCTGGAATTTAAAATATACATCTTCATTTCCAAGGTAATTATGCCTTGTATGAGATTTAAAAAGTGTTTAACCATCTTAAATAAATTGTATGTGGATGGTAGTTCACTCTTAGTGAAGAGAGCATTCAGAACTTAAGATAGTCTTTTTTGAGCGCTCAGATCATCATCTGAATAGCTCTTGTTTGGTGATGCCTTAGGATTATTGAGATTTGTAGGATGATTTGCCCTCTATATTTAATTGTTTGAGATGGCTGTATTTGAAGTTGTCAGCTCTTAAGAGTCAGAAATGTATGAGAGCCCATTCTGTATGAGGGTGTGAGTTTTAAGGTATGGATTTTGTCCCATTTATTTTGGCTTCAGAGGAGGGACTTGTGTTTGCCAGCTGGCTAATGTCCTAAGAAGTGGTGTGTGCCTTTTCAGCTTTGTTATTCTCTGCTTGTTATCTAAGTAGTAGAATAGGGTAAATGAGAGTTATGAGAGGACATTTAGAATTTAGTAGATTTTCTTGAAAACCTTTAGAAAGTTTGCCCATTCCTCAGTTCTAGTCATCCCCTGCCCCAACAACTAGCTGTCTTCCCTAGCGAACTATAAACTCTTCATCTTCTTTTTTATTCTTCACTTTACTTTTTTATTTTGGCATTTTGCTTTTTACTTCTTGCTTTCACGTGGTCTCCTTATTAAAGAAAACAAAAAAACTTACCACTTATATCTTCCTTAGGAATGGGTCAGCCATTGTGACTGACCACTTTCACTGTGATTTTATATATTCTCTTTTTACTCAGTACCTAAATATTATTCTTTGGTATGTGAAGGTTTTACTACAGATTTCTTTGAGTTCTTACTCACACGGGCCATGGATTTGTACTTTACTTCTCTCTATAAGCTTTCAGGACCAAAGGCATGAAAAGACCAGTTTGGGTGTTAGATGTTAGGTTGGTGGTCTTGCAGCAAACCTTCTCAATTCAGCTATCCTTTTAAGATATATTTGGCTTGATGTTCATCCTGTTCAATTTCTTCTTGACAACCATGTCCTGTACTTTCTCCTTGGGTAGACTCTTAATTTTGTGAGGCTCTGGTTGATTTTTCCTTCTTCTGGCTGTTCTGGCTGCCTCCTCCTATTTGGATACATTCTAGGATTGATTAGGTCTTTCTGTTGTTCTTCCTTTTCCTTTAAAAGTCTCATCATTTCTGATTGGTACCATTTACCTTTGGGCTACTTCAAATCTGCTGCTCCTTGCTCCCTTTTTTAGTTATTTTACATTCTACAGAAAAGAGCACTGCTGCGTAATGTCACATTTCCATGATTCGAAGATGTTATTAATTGTAAGATTCATTGTTGGTTTCCAGAACTGTTTTTTTGAGCAGAGTGGATAGGGAAATGATACTGATTTGTAAATATCGCCCTGATTTCAGGAAAATTAAAATGATCACATTAGAGGTAAGAAAATACACTATATAAATGTGACTCTGTTTAAATTGCTTCCAAAGTCTTCTGTCATCTTTTCCTATCTCATGATTTTTAGTTGTAAAATCCTTTCACCTTGTTCGCTGTATCTTCTGTTACTTGTTATTGCTAACGTTTTTGTCCAAATTCATCTTATCTCTCCTTGATTTAGTCTCTTGAACACTGCTTTGCCTTTAACTTTTTCCTCTAGTTTAATCTCTAAAAACTCCTACCTATTAAAATTTTTCTCTTAGAACCAGGTTCCTTTAGCTTCTCAATTTTAATTTTATATGTGTGGTCCTCAGTTCATGAGTGTCAGGTTTAGCTAATTTGAGAGTCCTTTTGTGAACCAGATGCCGTACTGAGACTTGCTCCCAGACTCTGAGAAGCTCAGTCTTCTTGGACTTTGATTCTTGATTTCAAAGAACATTAGCAGTTAAGCTCTATCCTACCCATCTGTATTTGTAGTATACTACATTTCTGTTCTAATCCTCCACTCCGAGAGGCCTAATCTGTTTTGCAGGTCCTTCTCTCACCTCCAGTATCATAGGTGTAACCTAACTCTTTTATCCTTTAAACCACATTCTGCCCAAAGGCAAATTCTCAGCCTTTGGGCAGAATGTAGCTTGTTATATGTACTTTCTTGGCCTCACACAATATTTAATTTTGTCTTAATCCATATGACAAAATCCAAATTTCAGTTTCTCTTGAAGAATTGGAACATCTGATAACATTGTGTCCTGATTTCTGCATGGCAACAATCAGCTGGGCCCCCTAGATGCTGCCCCCCCTTTATGTACAGAGTGGGTCTTTTTTTTTTATAGTTTACCTCATTCAGTCCCCACCCCTACTTCATTTGTTTCCATTATATACTAGCCTCTGTAAACAATTGATTTTGTAATTCCTGTTCTGAGCCTTTTTTCTTCAGTCCATACTTGGAAACTGATCTCCTAAGTGCTCAGAGATTTCTTATTTTAGGAGTGTGTTGCCATGGTGAAGCACAGTCTTAGGTCCCGGTAATATGTGTTGGAGTGGGGAGTGTTCAGTTAAGTTTCTTTCTTGGTTTCCCATTGCTTACATGTGGGCATGTCAGCTTGCCTACAGAGTCTTCGTCACAGATTCCTATGTAATAGATGAGTATGTTACATATCCCTCTCAGATTGTGACCTTGTTGAAGGCAGTGACTTCATCCTTTCCTTCTAATCAAACAGCCAGGTATTTTTCTTTTTTGTCTGCTATGTTTCAGATACTCTGTTAACTCTACAGGGAGAGCTATGTGCAGAAGTATTATGTGTATCTCTTCGGGATTGATGAGAAAGAGCATTGGAGTTTTTTTTGCCCTCAGAAGAAGGTTCACTTTATAGCACATGGTGGTATCCTGTTTAAGAAGAGGTTGCTCTGTGTGCTACAACATATTTTTGAGGGCAGGTTTATTATACTTTCATTTGGGTCTGTATGTAGTAATCATTAAATGTGTTCGAAAGTTTTGTTAGGAGATTGAAATGATAGACTCAGAGTATTTTTCTCTTCATTACCATCATTTATACTCTTTAGTGGGTGTGCGTTCTTTGCGCTGATATTCATAGGTACCAAAAAGTTGGACAGAACAGGAGGAATTTTCTATTTTCTTTTTCTCATGTAGGGTAGACCAAATACTCACTAGGTGCTGTGCTGTTTTTATTGGGACATAGGCATGAGCACTTAGAAAAGGGCTCCCATGCCACATTCACCCCTGAGTGTGACTATCCCTTATACATGCTTTTATCCTGAGAGGCACCCCTGGGTGTGCTAAGATTCAGTTCAACGGAATCCCAGTTTTAATTCTGTGTTACATTTATCTACATGGAACATCTCAGGAAGTATGTTTGCTATGATAAGAATTCCTAGGTAGCAGTAGTATAAGGAGAGTAAATGAAGGAGTAAAGTGGAATTAAAATGGCTATCCCTATGTCTTTCTCCTGTATCTTCTTATCTTCTTTTTTCCTCATGAATGTTCATTTGACTTTTTAACTGTCAGCTTCATCCATATATGCCTTTCTACTCGTGTGTGTGTGTGTGTGTGTGTGTGTGTGTGTGTGTGTGTGAGAGAGAGAGAGAAAGAGAAAGAGGTGTGTGTGTGTGTGTGTGTGTGTGAGAGAGAGAGAAAGAGAAAGAGAAAGAGGGAGAAATAAGATCATGAAATCCTGATAACTTCAGAAACTGGTGAAAATGAAGGGAACCAAATTCTCAGATGCCTCCTTTGAGGAGAAGACACTTAACTCAGAACAATCTTATTGATTCTGTGGGCCTGTGTTTTATACTTTCTCTAAAAAAATTCTGTTGCCATCAAGAGGGCTCCTTTATGAGGAATCTATACTATTGAAACATTTCTTATTTGATCATAAAATTAGAATACGTGTGTGTGTTTATAAGGGCATACCTTGGATAAGAAGGCTGAATTTATATTTGCCTTTCTTCTCTACTTTGATCACTGGTCTAGCTGTTCTTTTCTCCAGACCACTCTACTTTTCAGACTTGCTTCTTGCTGTCACAACTCTATAAAGTAACATCATTTAAAACCAGCTGCCTCAGCTCTGAGAGCATGCTCTTCGAGGGCATTTCATGCATAATTTTCTGATGCCCAGGAGGAGGGTGTGGTGGAACCTAGGGAAATTGTAACCTTACTAATACAGCAGGGCCTATTTCTGGGAGTGTTGGGGGGAGGGAAGAAAAAAACCTCAGGATGTCCTGTCCAGATAATACCCAGTAGAAAGTGATGTTTACAAAGGTAATCTTGTCTTTATGCAAACACAATATTACCAGTGCAGTTGATAGCACCAATAGAGTAGAGATGTCTAGGATGGAGGACAGCCAGCTCTGGACCCAGCCTGAAGTAAAAACCCTGTGAAAAACATCAGCAGTCCGAGGTGTGAAAAAGATAGATCTGTGTTATCTCTTGCATTGAGCGCCTACGCTTTCTTATTTACAATCCTTAAACTAGCACATATTTTAAAAAGTTAAGAAAACAATAACCTTAGGAGAATGTTCCAGGTAATGTGGTATTAACGCATTGTTAATGAGAAGAAAATATTACTCTGCTGGAAGATAGAGTCCCAAAGGCTGAGTTTGGCACTGTTTCATCACTATATGACTTTCTTCTTGATGGCAGTTCTTTCTGAAGTTCACTGAACTTGGGGCGGTTTTCAAGTTTGTAATCCCAACACTTTTGTATTGATAAATACGCTCGACACTGCTGAGAGACTGACATCCAGTATCTTCTTTCCACTTGCTCTTGTGCTTGCTGATTTGTCATTCCAGGGTATGGACAGACCTCTAAGCTGAAGGTCTCCCAGAGGAGGATGCCAAAGCTCCATGCGTCACTCTCAGAACGATATCTCCCATAATTAAGAGCTTCTGGTGCTGTCCATTTAATGGGAATCTGCTTTAAGTCAGAAGATGAATATACACCACCATCCTCTTGACGAGACATTCCAAAGTCACTGATTTTCAGAACATTATTTTCACCTCCAGGCAGTTTCTTGCAGCAAGGTCCCTGTGTATACAATTTTTACTCGAGATTCGCCATCCAGAAGCAGCATCTAACGAAAATTTCACTAACTGTTTTAGTTCATCCTTCTTTCTCAGAAAGGAGAGGAAATCGCCTCCTGGAACCAGTTCCTTAATGATATAGATAGGCTGTATATGTGTGCGAACTCCTATAAATTTGACAATATTGGGATGATTATATTGCTTGAGGATTTTGGCTTCTTGTAAAAATTTTAATTTCAGTTCCTGGGAGAGATCATCTTTACATGTTTTAATGGCAACAGCAGTTTTATCCTTTGATGTGCCCTTAAATATGTCAGCAAAAGTTCCCTTGCCCAGTAATTCTCCTGTGACATCATCATGATTGAGACCCCCATTTCTTATTCTAGTTATGGCCATACTGATACCATGATACTCTTTATTGAAACACTTTCTTTTCTTTTCCTTTTTTTGCAATTTAAAAAATTGAGATAAAATTTATATAACATAAAATTTGCCATTTTAAACTGGTTTTTAGTATATTCACTATGGTATAGCCATCACCACTAATTCCAGAACATTTCCATCATCCCTAAAAGAGACCCCATACCCGTTAGCAGTCACTCCCAGTTCTCCCCTGCCCCTGGAAATAACTAATGTACTTTCTGTCTCTATGAATTTGCCTGTTTTGGACATTTCATAAAATGGAATCATGCAATATGTGGCCTTTTGTGTCTGGCTTCTTTCACTTATCATGTTTTCCAGGTTCATCCATGTTGTAGCATGTATCAGAACTTCATTTCTTTTTATAACTGAATAATGCTCCATTGTATGAATGTGTACCACATTTTGTTTATCCATTCATCAGTGATGGACAGGAACAATGATTTTTAAGTATTAAAATTGTAAGTTCAACATTAGTGTATCCACAATTATAATTGGTAATGTCAAGGTTATACATGGTGTGAACAGAATGCTGTATAGAAATGATGTGTAAATTATTTGTCAGCATTTCATGCAAGTGTGATTACTTTCCAAGGCCCTTCTAGCTCTGGTTTTATGAAATATGTGAATGTAGTATTTTCGTCAATAAAGTTTAATGCTTTAAGCATTAGTTTAAAATTTGAATGAGAACAATGTTAGGCAGATATGAAGTTATTTGCCACATGTTGTAATGATCATGTTTTGAATTTATTTCAATATGCAGTATTTGAAAATGTCAGTACATAAAGGAAAGGAAATGAGTATAATTAAGTCAATATATTTTTAAAGCAATTTTTATAATTTAGCAGACATTGCATCTTAATATAAGTCACTATTAAAATCGTGTCCTTGTGAAAAATGTGATGTCATTTTTCTCTTTTTTTTTGTTGATCATGTAAAATCGGTTCCTTTTCATTGCTCTGTGTTCTGTTTACTTTTGACAAGCTATTGCTTGCTCCTGTGGAGTATTTTCTTGTTTCTATTTCGTTTTATCCTCCCTCCTCTCCCTTGACTTCTCCCTCTTTCACAGACAAAATAGTCAGTGTTTTTTTTTTTAAACTCCTCATGATGTGCCTATCTTCAGTGGTTTCTGAGAGGGGGAAGTGATGAGAAATGCACAAATATTTCATTCTTATCTAGGGACTTAATTCAAGCCTTTATTGACAGAACTCTTGATTTTTCTTTGTTTCTTAAATCTTCCTTCTTTACTTCCTTCTTGTTTTCCTCCTTTCCTCCTCCTCCATTCCTTCTCTCCCTTCTTTCTTCCCTCCTTTGTTTCTCCTTCCCTCCCTCTGCCCCTTCTTTCCATCCATCCCCCCTTCCCTTTCTTCTCCCTGCCTCCTCCCTCCTCTTCTTCCTTTCTTATCTATCAATATAATCACTTTGTTTCTTTCAGGTGAGATTGGAATGAAATTGTTCAGCTGTGACCAGAAATTTATTTTCCTGAGTAGATTGCCGAGAATTATGAATCAAGAGGGCCCATTTGCATCTTCTTAAGTTATTCAGTTATCTGCTTTATTGCTCCATGCCGAAAACTTAAAATTGTTGAGTTGTGCATTACTGTATTTAACTTGTTGCTTAGTTTCTACATGTTTATTTTCAGTAAATGGCTGAAAGTGTTAACTGTTCCATATTTTTAGCACAATGTGCTGCATACAGTTCCCAACAAGCAAATAAGGTTACATGTGTACAGAATTTCATTTTAGGTTAACTAAATATTGCCTGGGTTTAGTTGGTTTTTTTTTTTTTTTGGTTTGTTTGTTTGTTCGTTTTTTTTTTTTCCAATCTGAAATGCTTCCTTTTTATTGTTTGAAACTGAAAATAAACAATTATTGAACCATTTTGAATTTACCTCATTTTAAAACTCAGTTTTAATTTATTATTTGGCCTGTTTTTAATATTAGTCACTAAAAACAAAGTGGGAGCAGTGTCTTATGCAATGCTTAGGAGTCATTTTATACAGTACGTGTACAACATTAAAACCTGTTTAAAAAAGAAAAAGGTACCAGCACTCACTTGTCCCTTGCCATTTTTTCTTGTAATTATGTTAGACAAATCTGGGGGGGCTAAAACCAAAAGTTAATTGTGTTTTAATTCTACAGCTACAGGAGCTTTGTATTGCTGAACTTTCGTCTGGAAAAGTTTCACAGTGACATTTTTAAAAGAAAATTTTTTTATCTACTGAATTCTACCAGTGTAACCTTTTTTCTAAATAAACAATAGTTTTCTCAAATGATTGTATATCATTGTGTATATTGTTGCTTATTCACAATAACTTAGTAAAGATAATTCAGTAAGGCTCCTAGCCCTTTCTTTTCATTTCCGTCCTAGTCCATGGTCTACAGTGTTTTCAAATGATATCTCATCCAATAATATGAAAGAATCTTACTTGATTTGCTCACCTCTGCACCTGGGGTAAACAATGGGCTGAAACCATGCCTAAAATTATCCATTTACTCTTCAATTCTTTGGAACTGATGAAACCCATGCAAATTAAATTTTTTTTTTTTTTGGAGAATGACAAGGCTATAATTTTTTAAAGGATTGAGCAGTGCTGAGCATATTTGAGAATTGGCAAAGGGATAGAAATCTTGATGCCCCTTTTCAGGTAATTGTAATTTGCAAAAATTGATGAGCACAATAATTATGGGAGAATGATCCATTCAGTGACTATTGAGCACCCATAATGTGCCTGGCATAAAAAGAAATTATGCATGGTTAAAATGATTTTGACATTGAGAAAATAGCTATGGTTCACCTCAGAATCATTTGTCTGAAACATAGCAGGGAGGAGCTCTTCAGTTAGGTTGCATTCACATTTTGAAGAATATGTGATTGTGAATTTGAACCAGAAAGTTCACTACTTGTTTAGCATCAGGATCTCGTCTCCTTGTCCCTCAAAATTATTGAACACAGGTGAGTTTTGGTTGTATCCTTGCTAGAAAAATGCATTGAGGATGGAAAATACTAACTTTGGATTTAACTGTTCAAAAATAACTTGTGTGGGAAGTAGGAAATCTGTATTTGTGTAGTGATAGCTATTTTTAAACATCTCCTCTGTTGTAGGTACAAAGTTGTATTAAGGCCTAACTGCTGTACCTAAGGTGCTTCCAATCTAGCTTGAGAAATAAGGGCCAAATGAGTGTTATTGGGGGTCAGCAAACTATTTCTGTGAAGGGCCAGATAGTAAATATTTGAGACTTTACAGGCTGTGTATACCCTTTTGCAACTCCTTGGCTCTGCTATTATAGCATGAAAGCAGCCATAGGTGATATGTAAATGAATAAGCATGACTGAGTTCTAGTAGAATTGCATTTACAAAAACCAGCTATATAGCCTCCTATAAAAGATTTATTTAAAGAATATTTGAGTGCCTCTTACGCACCAGAGGTACAGCCTTGAGCAAAACAAAGTCCCTGCTACCCTCATGTAACTTCCATTCTAGTCAATGGAGGCAAACAAATAATGTTAGATGGAGGGAGGTTCTCCAAGGACATCTAAACCTGGGTGATGCAGGGCTTACTGCTCTCTATATAGAAGGATCACGTGGAGTGAAGAGGTACAAAGGGTATTTTGAAGCAGTTATCACACTGTGAATATTTTATTACTAAGTAATATGAGCAGGCATCAACCCTGACCCCCCTACCCCCAATCTTTGAACGCTTTACATGAAAATCATGTAATATGCAGGATTTCTCTCTCAGGAACTAGGCTCTAAGCTGTAGTGACTGATGTCTTAAGCTTGCCGTTTTTTAGGAAGGAGTTCTGAACCTTTAGGTTAATAAATAGAGGATATCTACAGACGCCCCCCCCCCATTTTTGTGGTATGTGCATTTTTCTAGCTTTCAGTTCTCAAAAAGATTTTAAGGTGGCAAGTTTGTTTTTCTGGGTCTTGATCCAAAGAGCTGTATATAAACACAAGTAACCCTGAACCTGTCTCTCTCGAGCTGGTGAGAAGTTGGAAGACAGTCGTCCGTCCACCTGTGTTGTCTTAAACGGTAGGGGCAAAAGTTAGAATATCTTGCCTTGTCTTGTTAGTGTACAAGTGATTTGCAGTTTATTGTTGGAAAATCACTGGTCCGTGGTACAGGGCTATTTTCTATTTCCTGGAAGCACCTTAGCCAAAGATGGGTGGAAATTCTAGCAGCCTTATTTTTTTCCCCAGCAATTGTGTAATTGTTTTATTTTTAACCTACCATGTTCCAAAAAGGACTTATGAAAAAAAAGTACAGTATTTAAGAAGTAAATAAGAAAATTTAATTTCTGGGTGAAATTAATACTAAAATGAAGTTAACACCCAAAGTGTCATGTACACCTGGGCCATGAATCAGTTTTGAGAAACCTGATAGGCTACACAGAGAAGGTGTGATGGGTCAGTTATAGGAGTTACAGTGTCCATTAAATAAAAAGCCAGTCATCGCGAAGAACATTTTCTGGCAATGTAGCCCAAAAGAAACTTTTCCTTTGCATTCTTATAAGGAACAAGCCCTGTCTTTTCAGTAAACAAAACAAAGGGATGTATCTTGTAGTGGCCCTGAATATTAGCTGGTGGCCAACACCTCAACTCATCCTGGTGAGTGTATTTCTACAATGACACCAAAATATGTGGTCCAGGCACCCCAGGTCTCTGATGATTTGGTTCAGTCCAGGAAAACGTTTTCGAATATTCAGGACAGGTTTTCTAAACTAGGATTTATGATGGTCTTACTTTCTATAAGCATGTTTGTAAAGATCAGAAAACTCATGCGACCATTGTTTGGTTTCCATGATAACAAGTAAGATAAACAAGGTCTCATTAGTTTAAAAGCTGTGCCTGGCCTTTGATTTTTTTTTTTTATGGATACTTATCTCTAAGGCTGCCTTTTAGATAGAATGGAGCTTATAATATTAGAGCCACTTAATAGTCTATCATCATTTATCAGAAGTATGGTTTAAATGTTTAATTTTTTTAATTGAAGTAACATTTCTAGAGACATTGTCAGGGCCAAAGAGATTTTACTGGGCCTAGAGTTGAGAATAAAAAAAAGCTGCTTAAGAGATGCTAATTCATGCCAGTTGGATACAGATTTTGTTGTATTTATAAATGCAAATTGACATGATAACTAAGAATGACAATAGAAGGGATATTGGAAATGTGACTAAAGGAAGTGTGACAACCTGAGAAGATCTGTATTAACGTAAGAATAATTGCTTTTTATTTCTGATTCTTAGGTATTGTTTTAAGCTCTAATGTCCAGTTCCACATCAGTCAGGCTAACAAAGCTTAATTCCTTTGATGTGTTGTTAAATGGGGGTGTTTAGTGGAAGAAGAAAAGATTTTGAACACAGGGCACATAAATGCATCATTGCAAGTCAGAAGTAGCTTTCATTTAAGGAATAGGAGCTGGAAAGCGACCTGGTACTTAACCTCTAGCTTAGTCTGACCTATGGTTTTTGTCGTAGGACAGTTAGATGTCCTTGGATTTGAATATCAAACTGATAAAGAGCTACTATCACCCATTTTCCCACAACACTTCAACCGGAATGATATTATTGTACTATATTCAAGGCCTTCATGATCCAAATTTTGTGCAGTTTGTTGTGATACTTATCTCCTAGGGTTACATGTATCATCATTATCAAAGAACATTCATGAATTGTAATTAGATATGCCGCTGCTAGTTACTATTATGCAGACACCTTTTGCGCTTTCTAGGACGTCAATTGATCCAAGACATCAATAATAGAGAAAAGATCATGCTTACAAGATACAAGCAGGAAATGAAGTGTAAAACGAGTAAGGTATTCATACCACATGCAACTGGGGGCCTGTTACATTTTAGGATGATGCTGAGTACTCAGGGTAAGAATGACCTCAGACTAGGTGTAATTTGGGAAGTCTTGCTCTCAAAACAGGTTGATCTGGGAAGACTTTAGGAAGGATTGGATGGTCAGGAAGAAGACCCATTTGGTATTCAGACCCATTTTTGGTATAGTGCAAAATCCTTGAAGCCAGCCTGTCCCCCTGCTAGCGCAGGATTGGATCATATTTGAGAGGCAAATACTCCCTGTTTGGATACTGTTCCATGCTGCCTCAAGACTTTTTCCTTTTTTTTTTTGTCTTTTTTCATGATTAAGTCCGATATCAAAACTTTTTATTGCTTTAATCAGCGTTAATCACATTTTTCATATCTACAGGTAATTGAAAAGTTACTGCCTCTATGTCAAGATGATTTCCCTTATCTGTTTTCTCTGAGTGGGGATGAGCTCCACATGAACTTCCTCACCTGGTCTTCACAGTGCCCTTTTGTTAATGAATTAAATCTAACAATACATTAAAGCACATAAAGAGGACCTAGTAGTGGCAGGTACTCAGTAACTGTTTGCAATTTTTATTAGTGATAGTATTTATACCAGTAGTTTGCAAACTGGGAATCATCAGAATTAGAATTGGGAAACTTTAGGTTCCGCATTCCAAATATACTGAATTGGATTATTTTGGAGTGGGGGCATGGAGTGTTAACGCAGTTCCTCAGGTGATTCTAATGTAGGGGCGATATTTGGGAATTACAGAGTGTAACGAGCCTGCAATCCTGACATCTCTGTTCTTACCTCAATTAGAAACAGAACCCATCCACAGGCTTCTTATTTCTAAGGGTAGTAAGTATTAGGCTCCGGGACAACTCATCTTTGGCAAGAAGTATTTTAAAGATAAAAGCAACAGCCTCTGTCCTGGGATCAGAGTTCATCGACTCTGCTAGCCCATGCTGCTCTTGTTCACTCTGACCCCCTGCCTTCTCCAGCCTACCTTCACTGACCTTCCTGGATCTAACCGCTTGTTAACCTAGATGTATATTGTCAGCAAGCATCGACTACCAAGGTAAGATGTTTGGAGTTCAGAGCTGCTTTTGATATCACTTGTGCTTTCTCCTTTAACTTTAATCTGCAGGGTTCACTCTTCTGTGGTGGTTGCGTTCAGGGCTGGGTTTTGTCCTTCATTCCTTACTTTCCCTTGCATAATATCCTGATGTTTGTGAGGGGGGCTGCATAAGCGTTTAAAAATTCAGTGCTATAAATTTCTCTCTAACCACTGCTCTAGCTGCATCCCACAATTGTAATATGTGGTATTTTCATTTTCATTGAGCTCAAAATATTTTCCAACTTCCCTTATGATTTATTCTTTGACCCATGTGTTATTTGGAAGTGTTTTAATTTCCAAATGTTTGCAAAATTTCCCAGATACCCTTCTGTTATTGATACCTCGTTTAGTTCTGTGGGTCAAAGAACATACTTTGAATTATTTAAATTCTCTTACACTTACTGAGGCTTATTTTATGGCACAGTAGCTGGTCTACCATGGTGAATATTCTGTATGCACTTGAAAAGAATGTGTATTCCGTTTTTGTTGGACGTAGTGTTCTATAAATGCCAATTAGGTCAAGTTGGTTGGTGGTGTTCCAAATCTTCTGTATCCTTGCTGATTTTCTGTCTGCTTGGTCTGTCAATTGCTGAGAGAGGTATATTATAATTTACAAATATAATTGTGGATTTTTCTTCTTTTGGTTTTGTCAATTTTTGTTTCATGTATTTTGAAACTTTGTGATTAGGTGCATGTGCATTTGGGATTATGTACTCTTGGTGAATTGATCCCCTTATCAAAATGAAATATTCTTCTTTATTTCTGGTAATAGTCCTCATTCTAAAATCCATGTCAATATTAATGTAGTTTCTCCAGCTTTCTTCTGATTCCATTTGTAGGGTATATTTTTTCCATTCTTTTCTTTAAATATTGAAAATGGGTTTCTTGCTTATAAAGCCAATTTGATCTCTGTCTTTAAAAAAATTTAAGATTTATTTATTTGAGAGAGAGAGAGAATGCATGCATATGTGCAGGGGGGAGGGGCGGAGGGAGAGAGAGAGAATCTCAAGCAGACTCCCTGCTAAGCAGGGAGCCTGATGTGGGGCCCTATCCCACGACCCCAAAATTATGACCTGAGCAGAAATCAAGAGTCAGATGCCCAACTGACTGCACCTCCCATGTGCCCCTATCTATTTATCTATTTATTTATTTATAAAGTGATCTTCATGCCAGCGTGGGGCTCAAACTCATGACCCTGTGATCAAAAGTTGTATGCTCTACCAACTCAGTGAGCCAGGTGCCCAAGCAATCTCTGCCTCTTAATTGGGGTGTTTAGACAATGCATTTAATGTCATCGTTGATATGATTGGATTTAAATCTGACATCTTGAGATTCGTTTTCTGTTTGTCCCATCATATCTTCCTTTTTTTCCTGCCTTCTTTTAGATGGATTGTCCTTCATTTTCCTCATTCGAAAATGAGGCTAATAATAACAACCATTTCATAAGGTACTCCTAAAGATTAAATGAGATAATTTTTTTAAAAGATTTATTTGAGAGTGAGAAAGCACACAAGCAGGGGGAGGAACAGAGGGAGAGGAACAAGCAGACTCCATGCTGAGTGCAGAGCCTGAAGGGAGGCTCGATCCTAGGACCCTGAAGATCATGACCTGAGCCAAAGTCAGAAGCTCAACCAAGTGAGCCACCCAGGCGCCCCAAATGAGACATTTTTTACATTGGTGCTTGGCACATATTTATATAGAGCTCAATAATTTTTTAAATCAAAGGACAGAGAACGCCTTAGGATGTCAATTCTGCAAAGGTTTTCGGTTCTAGAGCTATTATGTACATACACAGGTGAGTTAGGTAGTTGTCTACAGGAGTAGTTTGAGTGGGCACTGAAAGGCCCTGATTCCAAAATATCTCCCTTACTGGCCAGATGTGGTGTGTGAAATTCTCACAATTAAGGATTTTATAAGAACTTCTGGAGATGTGCATATGCATTAAGAAAAGCATTATGGGAGGGGTCAATTTTCTCATGAGCACTGAAGCACAAATGATTTCTGATGACCCCATCATGCTCCCTAGGAAAACATTGAGAAGCTTTGCTTTAGGCAAAAGTCAGAGAAAGGGACATAGCCTGATTCTGGGAGAGTGCCACAGCGGGCAGCTCAAATGGCTACTTGAAGGTGGAAGGAGAGGTGGGAAAGTTGCCCAAATGGACCTGGCCCAGTTGGTGGTTTTATCTTGTTCTGGTTTGTGAAGTTAAGCTTCTGGTTTTTGTATTTGCTGCTTTCCTACACTTTCTTTGTAAGAGAATATGCCACAATTGATATTTAATTGTTTGACCTTTGTAATAGTTGATTTGGTCATACTTTATATTTTATTCACTTCCAAAAGATGAGGTGAGGTGGCTGGTTTAGAAGTCTGTTTGGTAGTGGGTTGGGAACAGTTGTGCTTTCCCATCTTTTGCTTCTTCCTTGAGGATTTGTTTGGTTTCTGTGGATTCTTCAACACTCATCTAAACTATAAGCTTCACAAGTGCAGGGCTGTTGTTTAATGCCAGCACCTACCACATGGCACAGGGTACCCAATAAATATTTGACCCAGGGGTGCCTGGCTGCCTCAGTCAGTAGATTGGTTCTGAGGTAGATTTACAATCTACAGCCTTTTGCAAGGTTGTTGGAGTAGATTTACAATCTATAGGCTTTTGCAAGCTGGTCCAAGACCCTAACTACACTTTATTATGGGAAAATATGTTCTGATTTCCCAACAGTTGACATACAAATAAATTTTGGAACACAACCCATTGAAAAATGGGAGATAATTGGTAGGCTAATTCATCCATGCTTTTTTCGCCAGGAAGCTCAAGTAAATAGATTTCCAGATTGGCCTGTATATAACAATGAGTGTCACTGCTTTTCTGTAACTGTGGACAAATAGCAGAGAAGAGAAGGTTTTTCTTTTCAAGGTTAATATAATTATTATTATTAGTTAAAAAAATTTTTTTTAGAGAGAGAGGAGCAGAGGGAGAGAGAGAATCTTAAGCAGGCTCCACGCCCAGCGCATGAACCCAACATGAGGCTCAGTGTCACAACCCTGAAATCATGACCCGAACTGAAATCAAGAGCCGGACACTTAACCGACGGAGCCACCCAGACCTCCCAAGGTTGATATAATTATTTTTGATGGAAGATAAATTGGCTAAAGAAAATTCTTTCCGGGGGCACCTGGGTGGCTCAGTCGGTAAAGTGTTTGCCTTCGGTAGGGTCATGATCCCAGGGTCCTGGAATCGAGCCCTTCCTTCACTGGGCTCCCTGCTCAGTGGGGAGCCTGTGTCTCCCTCTCCCTCCGCCCTTCCCCTGCTTGTGCTCTTCTACTGTCTCTGTGTCAAATAAATAAATAAAATCTTTAAAAAAAATTCTTTCTGGTTACTTTATTTTGGTGGTAGTGGCCATTATTTTGGGAAGGATATTAGTTTAGAGCAACTTAAATACTGGAGCTCAAATTTTTTCAAATACATTTTTTTCTCTTTATAATCAAAATAACACTCATTGAGGCAATTTACATGACAGATTTCCCAGGGTCTCTTTCATTGTTCAACTTTGTTGGCAGACAAAAAAATGTAGATGTCTAATGTCCTAAGAACTAGAATAGGCTAACCTTTGAAGAAAGAACATTATGGGTAAAGATATCTGCCAGAGGGACCTTTCATGCTGTCAACTCCCAATTATTTTAGAAAGATGTTGAAAGATGAAGTCATTAGGAATATTTTAAGAGCCACATCTCACTGTTCCCTGTGGGATATGTCCAGGAAATTCTGACTCTACCTACTGGCCCAAATAGAGTTTAAACTATTTCTCAAAGTAAGAAATACTTTGCGTTGTCTTGGTGAAACGTTACAGCTGCTGAGGTATGAAATAATTGATTTGCTTTTACGTTTAGTCAGAAAGCTTCCTTAGGATGTTTTAAAACCATAGTTCAGTTAACAAAAGTTCCACTTACCTACAGCATTTGAACATATTCAGTGGCTTGAG
>NW_024423319.1:27219871-27230099 GCF_017311325.1 Ursus maritimus
CGCTAAAATTAAAGTGGCAAATGAATTTCCATTAAAAGTCTGATTCATTTAGCTTAGGTAGATAATAGCATTGTTAACTATGTTTTCTTTTGAGGAAGGATGGTAGGATACTTTGTTTTAGCGAGGTGGGGGGAGAGCAGGCTTGGTCAGGGAGAAACTGAAGTAAGATGGCAAACATTTTAAATTTATTTATTTTTTAGTAATCTCTACACCCAAGGTGGTGCTTGAACTCACGACCCTGAGATCAAGAGTCACATGCTCTTCTGACTGAGCCAGCCAGGTGCCCAAGATGGCAAACATTTTTATAGGTGCTAAAATGAAGCATAGCAACATTCGTTTTCTGCCCCCCTCTTTTTTTAACCAAAAGGCTTTAGAGGTCAGAGATCTAATGGCCTGCCTTTAAGCTAAACTTCTGCACTCTCCTAGGTACTCCTGGTTCACTTTACACAATAAATATGTTCCTGGAAAGCGCTCTAGAGTGTACACATACATAAATCAAATAATTTTCTCACTGACAACATTTTCACTTCTGATCTTCATTTGTCAGCGGATTATAAAGTTAACCCAGTTAACTATTAACTTTAGTTAATAAGAGGTACTTAAACACAGAAGGAGATTCTATTGTTTTAGGGAACTCTGGTGAATTATTTCATGAAACAAAGAAGCTTTAGGAAAATGTGTAGTCTTGTGTTCTAAACTTAAATTACATATATTGGCCTTCCTAAAAGTGAGGACTGGCTGTATTTGCTCTAATTTTTTTCCATGGCTATTGTGATATTCTCCCTAAATTCTAGAAACCAAATTTTCTTGCTTCATTTTTTCATTTTGGTTATTTGTTGTCACCTTGTAACAATTACAGAGCAATCGTTCATTCTACAAATGTTGATTGTTCATGGAGAATGTGGGATGTGGGAGCATAGGATGAGTGAGAGGTTGGAGGAAGAGGGGTTCAGGGAAAATTGCCTGGGGTTGGCGATGTCTATAAAAGCACAAAAGCAGAAGCCTCAGACAAAGTAATTCGTTAGCACATGCCAAAGTTTTATTCAACCAATTAATGAGAGAATCAGCAGATACACAAGACTGCTTCTTCAAAGAACATTTGAAAAACAGGGATTCATTTAATCAGTTGGGGAAAGAATGCCAAAATAAGATGATTAAGTTAGTTTCAAAACTGACTAATATTTTATAGTGCAATAAACTGAAACTTTTGGAGTTATTTACTGAACCAAGAACCCTCCAAAAAGTAAATCATATCTTGGTAGTTTTCTGCACATTAACCTCTAACTTTATAAGATTAAAATTCTCTGGACCCTAATTGGTTGTGGATAGTCAAAGTTACAAACCTAGAGAGAGTGAGATAACTGACAGGCTTATTAGAAAATGTGCTGCCATGATATTTAATAAGATTTGCAATCATCATTTTTCCTTATTTTCAAGTTTTAGATAAAGTTTTCTTATATAGTCTTATGTGACCTTGGACAATTTCTTAAGAGTGGTCTTGGGCACACACAACAAAACTGATCTCATTGTGGTTTTGTGTCAAGATAATTAGTCGAGCTTATTGCATAATCATTTTCTCTAATTCTTAGAGGTAATGAAAATTAGATATAGCCTCAATAGGGTAGATGATATTGTTCATAGTTATTTACTCCCTACCTTTCCTGTAAGAGGATTATGTATCCCTGCCCATTGCCTGGTGACTTGCCATGTTTCTTGTGGGAGGAGTACAGATTTGACTTTGGGCACAACTGACATGCTTCGGCAATAGAGTGTGAGTGGATAGAACATGCCACATCCAAATAGAGGTTTAAAGTGATTATGTGGTTTGGCTTAACCTCTTGTTTTAGCCCTTTGCAAAGACGATGGTATAGCCCAGGTAAGGCCTCAGGCTGGGTCCTAGAATGAGAAGACATTTATGTCTATGGAGTAAGGCTAAGAAGAACTGAGCACAGTTGCAACTGACCTCCCATAAGGCCCCAGCTTACATGTAATATGAGCAAAAAATAAAGGTTGTGAGGCACTGAGATTTCCCCCTAAGGTCAGGAACAAGACAAGAATGTCCACTCTCTCTGCTTCTATTCAACACTGTACTAGAGTTCTAGGCAGGGCAAGTAGACAAAACAGTGAAGTTAAAGGTATCTGAATTGTGAAGGAAGGAGTAAAACTATCTCTATTTACAGGTGACATGATTTAGCATATAGAAAATCCTAAGGAATCCACTAATAACTATTAGAACTGATAAAAGTGTTCCACAAAGTTGGAGGATACAGAATTAATATACAAAAATCAATTATATTTTTATACAATAGCAATGAGCAACCTGAAAATGAAATTAAGAAAACAATTCCATTTATAATAGCATCAAAAAGATTAAAATATGTAGGAATAAATTTAACAGAAGAAGTGTAAACCTTCTATTTTTAGGAATATAAAACATTATTTGAAAGAAATTAAACATGAAGTAAATAAATAGAAAGACATCCTGTATTCATTAAGATGGCAATACTTCCCCAGTTGATCTATAGATTCAACCCAATCCTTAACAGAATTCCAATTAAAAAATGGGCAAATGATCTGAAATGATTTTTTCCAAAGAAGATATAGAAATGGCCAATAAGCACACCAAAGATGCTCAACGTCACTAGCTATCAGGCAAATGCAAATCAAAACCACAATGAGATACCACTTCACACCCAGTAGAATAGCTATAATAAAAAAGACAGATAATAACAAATTTTGACCAGGATGTTGAGAAATGAGAACTTTCATATGCTGTTGTGGGAATGTAAAATGGTACAGATGCTTTGGAAAAGAGTGCCTTTTCCTCAAATGGTTAAACATAGAGTTATAATTTGATCTACAAATTCTACTCCTAGGTATATACCCAAGAGAATTGAAAACATTCTTTCACACAAAAATCTGTATACAGATGCTTATAGCAGCATTATTCATAATAGTAAAAAAATGAAGATCATCATCAATTGATGAATGAATAAACAAAATAGGGTATATCCATACTATGGAATATTATTTGGTCATAAAAAGGAATGAAGCTAAAACATGAATGAACCTTGAAAACGTTACACTAAGTGACAGAATCTAGTCTCAAAAGACTACATATTGTATGATTTATGTGATACAAAAGTCTGAAATAGGCAGATCCATAGGTATTGAAAGTGGTTGTCTAGTTCTGGGGGAATTAAGGGGAATGATGTAGCTAAAGGGTATTGGGTTTTTTGATGAAATGTTCTAAAATTGATTATGGTACTGATTGCAAAATTCTATGTACTGAAAACCATTGAACTGTACAATTTAAATGTGTGAATTATGTAGTATGTGAATTATATTTCAATAAACTGTTACCTCTAAAAGGTCAATTTTTGGACAGTGCATATGAACTTGATTATGCTTCTATCCATCCTGAGGGATACAGTAGCTGAGATACACATATTAAGAACATTTGACCTATAAGAAATACTGGTCAAATTGGAGCATCTCTTTATTTGGAAACTTTTCTCATATTGTGGGTTTGATGACAAGAAAGCTCTTTAATAATGTTGATATAATTTTAAATTATAAAACAGAGGCTTCCAGTAATTGCAGAGGAATGAAGTAGTCATATGTAACTTTTTGCAGGTAACAGTTATAAAAATTGATTTAAAAAACTTGTTAAAACAAGGCACTGGGAAGTGCACAAAATTAGGAGAAAAAAAACACCACAACTGTAAGGAGTGAGTTGTGAGTTTGTGGCTTTCTGGTCTGAAGACATTTCCTGATCCCCATGGCTATGGCTGGAAGAAATTGCAGTGGAAAAACAAAGCCTTATTGGCTCAAGGTACCTTTTGGGGCTGGAAAATCAGCTGGAAATTTAAAGACAGAAATTCTGGCAACAAAAGAATTATAGAAAGAATGAGACCCAAATTCCAAATACAAATTCTGCCGAAATTCTTTTTGACAGCTAAACTATGCATGTGCAAGAGAGAATTCATGAGACCCAACACAAAATAGGTAAAGGCCAGAGAGAAATGTACACTTGAAATATGGAGCTACATAGAGCAAGATCTGTGTATTTGCTGCCTTTTTTTTTTTGGGGTAGGTTTTTGGTTTAACTTTTTTTTTTTTTTTTAAGATTTACTTGTTTATTTGAGAGAAAGTGAGAGCACAAGCGGAAGGGGCAGAGGGAGAGGGAGAGAGAATCTCAAGCAGCCTCTGCCCTGAGTGTGGAGCCCAATGTGGGGCTTGATCTCAGGACTCTGAGATCATAACCTGAGCTGAAATCAAGAGTCAGATGCTTAACTAACTGTACCACCCAGGTGCCCCTGTTTGGTTTAACTTTTAAAAAATTATTTTTGTTTATATTTAAAAATCAACTTTATTGAAGTTTACTTTACATTTTTTTTTACTTTTTTATTTGGAAACTATTATAAATCCACAAGAAGTTTCAAAAAAAATAGTACAGAGAGGTCTGTGTACCTTTCTCCCAATTTCCCCCAATGGTTACATCTTACATAACTGTGGTACAGTAACACCAGGAAATTAACATTGATAGAATGTGTGTCTATATTTCTGTGCCATTTTGTCGTGTATGTAGATTAGGGTAACCACCAGCACAATCAATATGCAGAACTATCTTGTCACCACAAAGATCTCCCTTGTGCTACCCTTTAATTAGTGATAGTCACCCCTCCTCTCTCCACCATCCCTAACCTCTGATAACCACTAATCTGTTTCCATCACTGCAATTTTGTTACATGGAGAATGTTATATAAATGGAATAAGATAGTATGTGATTTTTTTTGACTCTATGAGATTGTCTTTTTTTCACTTAGCGTAATTCCCCAGAGATCCACATGTTTTCAGTATTGCATACCTTTTTATTTCTGATTAATAGTTCATGGAACAGATACACCACAGTTTATTTAACCATTCACCTATTGAGGGATATTTTAGTTGTTTGCAGTTTTTGGTTATTACAAATAAAGCTGCTAGGAAGGTTCATGTACAGGTTTTTGGGTAGATGTAAATTTTCACTTTTCTGGGATAAATGCCCAGGAATATAATTGCTGGGTTGTATGGTAGTTGAATGTTTAGTTTTATAAGAAACTGCCAAACTATGATCATTGATTTCATATTCACCAGTAATGTATGAAAGATCCCATTGTTCCATATACTTGCCGGCATTGGTATTGTCACTGTTTTTTACTTTAGCTGTTCTCATAGGTGTCTATTTATAGCTCATTGTTATCTTAATTTGCATTTCTTGAATGGCTAGTGATGTTGAAAAATAATTTTAAAAATAACTTATTGAAGTGATATTCACACATTATTTGAAAGTTGACAATTCAGTGGCGTTTACATATTGTGAAATCACCACCTCTATCTCATTCCAAAATATTTCCATCACTCCAAAGTAAAAATTCTTATCCATTAAGTGGTTTCTCCTCAGTTGCCCTCCCCCCAACCCCCTGGCAATCACCAATCTGCATTCTATCTCTATGGATTTACCTATTTCAGATATTTCTTATATAAATGGATTCATATAATATGTGACCTTATTGTTTGGTTTCTTTCATTTAGCATAATGTTGCACGTACAGTCATCAATGTTGTGGCAGAGATCAGTACTTCATTCCTTTGTTGTGACCAAATAATAGCCCACTGTCTGTGTATACCACAATTTGTTTATCCATTCATCCATTGATGGGCATTTGGGCTATCTCAACCTCTTTGCTATTGTAAATAGTGCTGCTATGAACATGTAAGCACATGTACTTATTTGAGTACCTGTTTTCAGTTCTTTTGAGTATATATCTAGAAGTGCCCCCGCCCTTTTAACTGAATGCGTTTCCATCTGTGCTTGAATGGAGCCCCAGAAAACTGAAGCCTATGGACTTGCAGTGCCAGTAGACAGAGTGTAAGGCCAACAGGACAGCTGGTAATTAGGTGTAAAACCTTAGAGGCAAGGAAGCCACAGAAAGGCTGAGCCTCATCTCTGTCCAAATTCTTGGCTGACTGCTAGATTACATGGGCCCATGGGAGACTCCACAGGGAGTCAGGCTAAAAATCGAAGCAGGTAGCTATAAGAACAAAACAAATATATCGTTTGCTGCATACCACAAAGGACATAAAATTTGCAGTTTGAGTTCAGGTATGTTAACTGTCTACTAGAAAAAAACCCAGTAATTATAAGAATACATCAGAATCCAGAGTCACCACAACATATTTTCTGTAATGTCTAATTTTCAACCAAAAATACCGGACATTGACAGAATCAGAAAAGTGAGCCTCAGGCCTAGGGGAAAAGGCAGTCAATAGAATTGACTATTAATTCTAAGTGGGTCCAAATATCAGACTTAGCAGACAAAGACTTATCTATTATGAATCTATTTGAATATTCAAAGAATTAAAGGAAAATTTTCAAAAATTAAAGGAAATGTGTTATCAGTGAATGAGAACCTGACAATAGGGATATTGAAGCTACCACAAAAAACTAATAGGTATTCTAGAGCTGAAAAACACAATAACAGAAATAAATTTACTAGAGGGGCTCGATGACACATTGGAGATGGCAGAAGAATTAGTGGGCTTGATTTCATATATATATATTTCATACATATATAAATTTGAAGAACAGAGGGAAAAGACTGAAGAAAAATGAAGAGACAACAGTCCAATGTATGTGTGATTGATATCCCATAAAAGGAGGAGGAAAAAGGGCAGAAAAAAATATTTGAAAAAATAGTGGCTGAAAAGTTTAAAGGATCTCAAGCACCAAATTCTTTCTAGCATTTTCTTTGTTGTGTTTTGCAATAGGTTACAAAGTGGAGGAGCAGGCCTTTGGTGCTACCTAGTGGCCATTTGGACGTGACAACAATAATTTGGGTATAAAAAAACACCTTCATAATTTTAATTCTTTGGCTCTCTGAATTTGTGGCTTGTCTCAAAGAAGGGCAACATCAACAAGAATTTCCAGTTAATAACACAGATGCCCCAAAAAGGAAATGGCCACAGCTTTGTCTGTGTTATTAATCAGGAAAAAACGACTTTGTAATAATTAGAAGAAAAAAATAGATTAATAATTTCAGCTACTTTATAACTGGAATTCTTTCATTATAATCATTTATAGTTTTAAAGTATGCAAAATCACAAAAACAAGCACATTAACAGATTTTGGGTGATTGTATTTGGGTAGGGTGAGAAAAACAAACTTTTGCCATCTGGGTAGAACATGCAGAAAGTAAATAACATTTTACACCCTCATGGTTGAGAACAAACCATATACTCAAAGACCATTTTCTTTCTGAGTTACCAGTCCTCTACTATACATATCTTCTGTTTTTAAAGTCAAATAGTTTTAATAGACTGCAATATGTACATATCTAAATGCGTGTACTGAACAATGTTAGCTGTAGAAGTTAATCTTACAAGCATATTGTAAGACTTTTTATCACCTGGATATTCCCTTGTAATCTGAATGTTATGAAGAACAAATACATTTATATATTAATGAGTCAATTATAAATGAACTTTTATGGTGACCAAGTATTTTCACTTTTTCTGGCTCTCTTTATTTTAATTTCTTTAAAAATTGTTGCACTTATATAATGCAATATTACACTTGCATTATATTCTTCAATGTAATAAAATCAGGAAGAAGGCATTTAACTTTTTAAAAACCAAATCTACCAAATCACTGATTTGTGGGAGGATACATTTTGATAGAGAATTATTAAATGAACTTGGAAATGTATGTTAATTTTTAATATTTATTTAAAAATATTAAAAATGCTTCAGAGAAGTTTTCAGTAGTGCTTTTTTATGATTACTAGTTGCTAGCTTGATATGTCTCTTTTCTTTTCCTTTCCTTTCTTTCTTTTTCCCCTTCCTTCCTTCTTCCTTCCTTCCTTCCTTCCTTCCTTCCTTCCTTCCTTCCTTCCTTCCTTCCCTCCCTCCCTCCCTCCCTCCCCCCTTCCTTCCTTCCTTCCTCCCTCCCTCCCTCCTTCCTTCCTTCCTTCCCTCCCTCCCTCCCTCCCTCCCTCCCTCTTTCCTTCCTTCCTTCCTTCCTTCCTTCCTTCCTTCCTTCCTTCCTTCCCTCCCTCCCTCCCCTCCCTCCTTCCTTCCTTCCTTCCTTCCTTCCTTCCTTCCTTCCTTCCTTCCTTCCTTCCTTCTCATCCAACCATTTGACTGTCTCAGTTTGTCGGTTTCTGAATTGGCAGTTTCTGTGTGTGAAGAGGTTTTCTTAAAGGGTCAGTACATTTAAAGCAACAGTCTAATTTCTTCTATGAGTATTCCTGAGTTCTTTTCTTCTAGGTTTATATAAATAATTGTTAGTCTCAATAAGCTAAACAGAGCAGAATGTCTTTATAATCAAATTTATTACCTCTCTCTGGAGGTAGGAGGAAGTGTTTAAATTTATTTCTTTAGAAAATACTTCACATTCATCTAGTGGAAGAATCATACCACACTCTTGGACAAGCTAGAATTTGCCCAAGTTGGAGTTCATGGTTGACGTTTTTTCCCCTCTATTTTGGTGTGTGCTGTTTTCTGTAGGGCTAATCCAGTTAATATGTGAGTTGAGCTAGAGGTTCAATGTCAGCACACATACAGTTTTTTTTTTATTACATTTTGACTTGGTTTATTCATGTATGTCTATAGGATTTGCTCACTTCTTACAAGGGAGAGAAAAGGAAAATGAATTCAGACTCAGAAAATTAGAGGTCATAAAGTGTCTGGACAAGCCAAAAGCAGATAGACACATCCCATTTCTTGTTTTCTCATTCCATGTATAATTTAATATATTAAATACTTATACAAACTCATTCATATTATTGTTTTACAAGCCAGAAGTGAAAACTCTGTTCTCTAAGATATCCAAAGCCTATTTCAAGTCTATTTCGTTAACTTTAGTGATAAGTCTTTTTGGATTAGATATTTATATAGTGTGCACAAATGACAGATTCCTGTATCAGTTAATCTCTGAAAATGGTCCTCCCAAAAGCCAGACACAAAAGGTTGCAATTATAAATAGATTATTGTACGTGGCTAATTTCTTCTGTGAGTAGGGAGTAAAGGTTTTCTCCTAAACACACACACAATTGTCTTTAGTCAGGGAACAAAAGGAAATACAGAGACAGATATGTATGTGAAATTCACTGTAGGGAAAAAGAAATTAAAATGCCCATCCTTATCCCTTTTTTATGGGGTAGTCACCATTCTTCAGCCGTATGACACACTGCTGTGGACCACTAGTTTCTCTCTATTTGATCTTGGGATTTATCATCCCCAGCCCATGGAATTACTTAAATAGAAGATACACTGACAAAATCCCTGTAAATCCATGACTTCAACTTTTTGAAACTTACAGACTTTCAGATATAGTTTTACCATAGCCAGGATGATATATCCAGACTTTTAGTCTTAAACCAAAAGACAGGTATCTAATCATATCTGGCTTGTTTTCACCCTGGAAATGTGGTTGCCATCATGACCTCTAGTTGAAAAACCAGACAAGGTTTTTCAAACTCTTTAAAGAAAAAAAAAGGGTCTTATAAGCTTCTAAATGGCAGGCAATCATGACTTGCAAATCCAAATTTTCTCTCCAGATGAGAGAGGGGAGAATTGGAAGCTGCAAGACCCTGGGGAAGTTTATTTTCCTTTATTGTTCTGAGGTTATTAGATCCCTCTGGAGCCTGGGTTGTCATCTACTCCCATCACTGCTCTTCTGCTAGCACATGGGCTTGGATCATGAGATGAGTGTATGTAGTCCAGAAAGAAGATGAGGCTCCAGCTTCATGAAGCATTTCTTGATTAGGCATTTAATTGTTTATACTTTTGTTAGTGTGTTTTTTAATTTTAATTTCTAGGCATTTATTAAGGAAGTTTCCACTCCCCAGGGAATGTGGTTGGAAGAACCTCTGATTCCAAAGCTGTGTTTTCTCACACTATTTCTCTTTCATATCCAAGAAGATCAAAGTTATTTGACCTATAATTACCATAATCCTAGGCTAACTGATGGACCCAGTGGAGGGTATAGGTGGAGGGATTCTTGGTACCCTTTGTTCAGAACCATTTTTAAAAGTTGTAGAGGGGTGTTGTGGCTGTTTGGGATCAGTATGGGTAAAAAGGGGGAATTTTCTCTGTTTGATTTTGACCCTTTTAAATACTAGCATTTATATGCTAAATACAGCTAGAGGAAATAGGTTGGGGTAAGTTACCTCAAATTTTTTTTT
>NW_024423319.1:27230109-27265917 GCF_017311325.1 Ursus maritimus
TCCTTCCTTCCTTCCTTCCTTCCTTCCTTCCTTCCTTCCTTCCTTCCTTCTCATCCAACCATTTGACTGTCTCAGTTTGTCGGTTTCTGAATTGGCAGTTTCTGTGTGTGAAGAGGTTTTCTTAAAGGGTCAGTACATTTAAAGCAACAGTCTAATTTCTTCTATGAGTATTCCTGAGTTCTTTTCTTCTAGGTTTATATAAATAATTGTTAGTCTCAATAAGCTAAACAGAGCAGAATGTCTTTATAATCAAATTTATTACCTCTCTCTGGAGGTAGGAGGAAGTGTTTAAATTTATTTCTTTAGAAAATACTTCACATTCATCTAGTGGAAGAATCATACCACACTCTTGGACAAGCTAGAATTTGCCCAAGTTGGAGTTCATGGTTGACGTTTTTTCCCCTCTATTTTGGTGTGTGCTGTTTTCTGTAGGGCTAATCCAGTTAATATGTGAGTTGAGCTAGAGGTTCAATGTCAGCACACATACAGTTTTTTTTTTATTACATTTTGACTTGGTTTATTCATGTATGTCTATAGGATTTGCTCACTTCTTACAAGGGAGAGAAAAGGAAAATGAATTCAGACTCAGAAAATTAGAGGTCATAAAGTGTCTGGACAAGCCAAAAGCAGATAGACACATCCCATTTCTTGTTTTCTCATTCCATGTATAATTTAATATATTAAATACTTATACAAACTCATTCATATTATTGTTTTACAAGCCAGAAGTGAAAACTCTGTTCTCTAAGATATCCAAAGCCTATTTCAAGTCTATTTCGTTAACTTTAGTGATAAGTCTTTTTGGATTAGATATTTATATAGTGTGCACAAATGACAGATTCCTGTATCAGTTAATCTCTGAAAATGGTCCTCCCAAAAGCCAGACACAAAAGGTTGCAATTATAAATAGATTATTGTACGTGGCTAATTTCTTCTGTGAGTAGGGAGTAAAGGTTTTCTCCTAAACACACACACAATTGTCTTTAGTCAGGGAACAAAAGGAAATACAGAGACAGATATGTATGTGAAATTCACTGTAGGGAAAAAGAAATTAAAATGCCCATCCTTATCCCTTTTTTATGGGGTAGTCACCATTCTTCAGCCGTATGACACACTGCTGTGGACCACTAGTTTCTCTCTATTTGATCTTGGGATTTATCATCCCCAGCCCATGGAATTACTTAAATAGAAGATACACTGACAAAATCCCTGTAAATCCATGACTTCAACTTTTTGAAACTTACAGACTTTCAGATATAGTTTTACCATAGCCAGGATGATATATCCAGACTTTTAGTCTTAAACCAAAAGACAGGTATCTAATCATATCTGGCTTGTTTTCACCCTGGAAATGTGGTTGCCATCATGACCTCTAGTTGAAAAACCAGACAAGGTTTTTCAAACTCTTTAAAGAAAAAAAAAGGGTCTTATAAGCTTCTAAATGGCAGGCAATCATGACTTGCAAATCCAAATTTTCTCTCCAGATGAGAGAGGGGAGAATTGGAAGCTGCAAGACCCTGGGGAAGTTTATTTTCCTTTATTGTTCTGAGGTTATTAGATCCCTCTGGAGCCTGGGTTGTCATCTACTCCCATCACTGCTCTTCTGCTAGCACATGGGCTTGGATCATGAGATGAGTGTATGTAGTCCAGAAAGAAGATGAGGCTCCAGCTTCATGAAGCATTTCTTGATTAGGCATTTAATTGTTTATACTTTTGTTAGTGTGTTTTTTAATTTTAATTTCTAGGCATTTATTAAGGAAGTTTCCACTCCCCAGGGAATGTGGTTGGAAGAACCTCTGATTCCAAAGCTGTGTTTTCTCACACTATTTCTCTTTCATATCCAAGAAGATCAAAGTTATTTGACCTATAATTACCATAATCCTAGGCTAACTGATGGACCCAGTGGAGGGTATAGGTGGAGGGATTCTTGGTACCCTTTGTTCAGAACCATTTTTAAAAGTTGTAGAGGGGTGTTGTGGCTGTTTGGGATCAGTATGGGTAAAAAGGGGGAATTTTCTCTGTTTGATTTTGACCCTTTTAAATACTAGCATTTATATGCTAAATACAGCTAGAGGAAATAGGTTGGGGTAAGTTACCTCAAATTTTTTTTTAAAAGATTTTATTTATTTATTTGACAGAGATAGAGACAGCCAGCGAGAGAGGGAACACAGGCAGGGGGAGTGGGAGAGGAAGAAGCAGGCTCCCAGCTGAGGAGCCCGATGTGGGGCTCGATCCCAGGACTCTGAGATCATGCCCTGAGCCAAAGGCAGACGCTTAACAACTGAGCCACCCAGGCGCCCCAAGTTACCTCAAATTTTAAAAAAAGGTACTCTTACTCATTTTGCCTTGGCCTCTGCCTGTTATAATATTAATAATAACAGGATTCTCTTACAGAATTCTAGGAAGTTGGACAACAGCTGGCTCTGACGATCCATTTTCAATTGCTCTTGAGAAACAATCAAATGCAGGCCCCAGCCGAAAATTCGAATAGACTGTATGCTAAAATGGCTGCTGTGAATCATGTTGATAAGTTTGCTGGTAGCTGGCCTGCTTCCTGGTAGCATCTGCATCAAGACTTTTGTTCTGTCTTGACATAATCAAGATGGAAAATGTTGTACTTGCCTAGAGCAAAAGAACATGCATTTTGCAATCATTGCATATTACTTCAGGTCATTGCAGACTTTTCAATCTTGCCCAAACTGGGGAGGGAACTTGCACTATGTTTCCAATTTCGACATGGTAAGCAACAAAGCCTGGCAGAGGAAGTATATGCTGTTTAAAATACAAGAACCATCCCAGAAATGCCCATCACTTAGAATTGAGTAATCTTCATTTTTGCACATAAATAATACTGCAGACGCAGAGAGGGTACCTGACAAGATGCTTTATAATATTTCAGTGGTCCTCATTTGCAGGCAGATGTACTGAAAGAATGAAGTCAGTTTTATTTTTTTTTAAAGAGAGAGAGAACAGCACAAGCTGGAGGTGGGGTGGGGTGAGAGGCAGAGGGAGAAGCAAACTCCCCGCTAATCAGCCCTATGCCATGGGGCTTGATCCCAGAACCCTGGGATCATGACCTGAGCTGAAGGCAGCCGCTTAACCGACTGAGCCACCCAGACACCCCAGAATGAAGTCAATTTTAGATTGATGCCTATTATATAATTTAAACAAAAGCTCAAAAGGTCCAATATTATGAGGTGCATGTTGGAGCAAGTTTACCAAGATCAGCGTCTTTTCAAGATAGCGAAGACCACATAGGTGATATTGTTGGAAGATAGCTTACCTTTTCCAAACATGGAGTACTGAGTAGCAACTGCATTCCAGGCCAGTTTATACTTGTTATCACACTCAAAAGCCTCTTGGGAGAGAATGAATTTCTGCCACTGGAAACTAGTGTCCTAGGAATCAAAGTCAATACAGTAGGGCAACCACAGGAAGTTGTCAATGTGTTTTTTTTTCCAGAAGATTTTCTGGGGGGTACTAGGAACCTACTTTGAAACATCAAGGGTTATATATATTTAGCAACTGAACCCTTTCTCTTGAATGAATGTAATGAATGTATGTTTGCAGCATGTGGTATAAAAAGAGCACAAGCTTTGGGAACAAACAGACCTGGGCTTTAAACACATTTCTGTTACTTAACTTGCTGTGTTATCTTTTTTTTTTTTTAGCAGATTAGTTCTCTTTATTATTACAAATAAAGGTAAAGTACACTTATCTAGAATAGGGCTTCAATGTTTTTTTTTTATTTTTTATTTTTTTATTATGTTATGTTAGTCACCATACAGCACTTCGTTAGTTTTTGATGTAGTGTTCCATGATTCATTGTTTGCAAATAACACCCAGTGCTCACTGCAATACATGCCCTCCTTAATACCCATCACTGGGTTAACCCATCCCTGCACCCCCCTCCCCTCTGAAACCCTCAGTTTGTTTCCCGGAGTCCAGAGTCTCTCATGGTTCGTCTCCCCCTCTGATTCCCTCCACCCCATTCATTTTTCCCTTCCTTCTCCTAATGTCCTCTATGCTATTCCTTATGTTCC
This sequence comes from Ursus maritimus, assembly GCF_017311325.1. NCBI lineage: Eukaryota > Metazoa > Chordata > Mammalia > Carnivora > Ursidae > Ursus > Ursus maritimus. The sequence continues at coordinate 27,234,153 of NW_024423319.1, forward strand.
ACATATGAGTGAAGCCATATGATAATTGTCTTTCTCTGCTTGACTTATTTCACTTAGCATAATCCCCTCCAGTTCCATCCATGTCAATGCAAATGGTAGGTATTGATCCTTCCTGATGGCTGAATAATATTCCATTGTATATATGGACCACATCTTCTTTATCCGTTCTTCTGGGGCATCTCAGCTCCTTCCACAGTTTGGTTATTGTAGACATTGCTGCTATGAACATTGGGGTGCATGTGCCCCTTCTTTTCACTACATCTGTATCTTTGGGGTAAATACCCAGTAGTGTGATTGCTGGGTCATAGGGTAGCTCTGTTTTTAACTTTCTGAGGAAGCTCCATACTGTTTTCCAAACTGGCTGCACCAACTTGCATTCCCACCAACAGTGTAAGAGGGTTCCCCTTTCTCCACATCCTCTCCAACATTTGTTCTTTCCTGCCTTGTTAATTTTTGCCTTTCTAACTGGTGTAAGGTGGTATCTCAATGTGGCTGTGTTATCTTAGGAAAGTTATTTTACATTTCTGAGCTTCAGTTTTCTTATCTGTAAAATGAGAAGGATAATACTACCTGCCTCATAGGTAGGATGATTCTACGTCTCAGTTTGCCTGGGATAGTTCTGGTTTTGTCTTTTATCCAGGCGTAATATAGTGCCCTCTTTCTCTTCAAAGTGTCCTGATATTGGGGCACCTGGGTGGCTTAGTCAGTTAAGAAGCTGCCTTTGGCTCAGGTCGTGATCTCAAGGTCCTGGGATTGAGCCCTGCATTGGGCTCCCTGCTCAACAAGGAGTCTGCTTCTCCCTCTGCCTCTGCCCCCCACCTCGCTTGTGCTGTTCTCAATCTCTCTGTCAAATAAATAAATAAAATCTTTAAAAAAAAAAAGAACCAAAGTGTCCTGATTTGGGCGGCAATTATATGACTATTGTCGTCAGATTCAGCAACCAATATAAAGAGCCTAGCACGATGCCTGAACTGTAGTAAGCACTTAATGATGCTACTTTTTTATTATCTTGCTGTTAGGGAAAAATAACAAAAAATCAGAAGAATAGTTTTATAAGAAGTCTTTTTAAGTTTGGAAAAGACTAATGCTTGAGAAGCTAGCTTGAAGAGAGTTAGGAATTCTTACCTTACAAACAAAACATGAGATCTTTAGCAATTAAAATTCGGGTCATAAGTGACATGTAAAAAGTAGCTTATTGACAAAGGATAGGAAGAATTGTCAAGTTTCAATCAAAGAAACTGGATAGGAGTTGTGGGCTTCAGCCTGAATTGGTTAAGACAAAGGCTACAGGCAACCAGCAATGAAGGAAGAACCATGCTGTGATTTTGGTTTTGGATGGCAGGACATCCCCAAAATTGCTTAATTGAAGGAAAGCCTAAGGATTCTTAAACTTGATGTTAAAAGTTATTTGACATTGCGTTTCCTGAGGAGTCACCATATTCACAAAGTGAGAAAATAATCCACTCTTTCAGAGCCACCACAGGTTCTAAAAACATCTGGAAACCCTCCATGCCTAGCTTATCAAAATTCATGTTTGTTAAATGTTTTTTTTAAAATTCATGTACTGCCTCTCTTTTTATAAACATAAACATTTATTATCCTTTTAAAATCTAATTTTAAATCCAATATAAGTCCATATGGTGGCTAAAAAAACAAGCAAAAGAAAAAGCATTTCCAGAATGGTGGATTAAGGACTTCTGAAAATTTGCATCATAATAAAAACAAGAGTACTGGCAAAAATTGTCAAAATCAACTTTTTTTGGAACTCTGGAAATTAACCAAAGCTTGCAGAGATTTGAGGACTACTTATGCAAGAAAAACATCTGAACCCCGGTAAAAGCAGTGAGCTTTGTGCCATTTTAACTTGCCCTAATCCCATTCCCTTCTCTCCATTTCCATGATACTCTTGAAAGACAACAGTTATTGAAACTATGGTAGCTATAAAAACCAACAAGCCTAGAAGCTACTGGAGGCATTAGGAGTTTCCTGCAAAGTTCTGTCTCCGGAGAATTGTCACTATTTGACCTGTCTGGAAGCTTTCTGAAAACATCCTTTCCCAGGGCTTTAATTTATTTGACCTGTCTCAGGTTGCAGTGTATGAAGAGCTCTATCCCCAGGTTACCTAAAAATGATAAGTGGCAATTGTTTAAAATCATAGTTGTCTGAGGTGATGATATCTTTTAACAAGAGTTCTGTAAGTAAGGGACTAGTCAGAAGCTGTCCAAAAAACTTAAAAAGAAAAACTGAGGAATGAGATGTCCATAGGGAAGTTTGAAAAGCTCTGACATATTCCTGGGAATCTTGGAGGCCACATGCATGTTTGGGGCTGTGTGCATGCAAGGCTAAGGCTGAGTTGCAAACTCCCTGCCAGAATGTTGAAGGCATGTCACACACACACACACACACACACACACACACACACACACACAGCGTCTTGGAAAAGGCTCAGGGACTTATTGCTTCATGGCATTTGAAGAAATCTCTGTTCAATACTTAGCTGACTGCTAATCTAACCAAGCAGGGGACCACACTTGCCAAGAAATACAAACTTTGAGGAATTAGTTCAGTAAAGTCACCAAACAGCAGCAGCAACAACAAAAACGGCAAACCCTGGGGAGAAGGAAAAAACTGATTTTCAGAGTTGACACGTTGTATTATTTAACATGTCCAGTTTTCAACAAAAAGTTATGAGACAAGCAAAGAAACAGAAAAGTTATTACAATAACTGAATGAACAATTCCCAAGTGGCGTACAAGTGAAGATTTTAACTGGTAGAATAAAGCAGCAAACTCGAAGGTAGGTCAATTGAGATTATCCAGTCTGGGGAGCAGAAAAAAAAAGGTGAAGAAAAATGAACATAACCTCAGAGAAATGTGGGACCCCTTCAGGCATACCAGCATATGCATAATATTGATGGGCATATACCATATAAAAATGTAATTCATATGACTATATTAGCACAAAGGAGGGGGTGGATAAGGAATTATGTAAGAGTAAGGTTTTAGTACACTATTGAAATTAAAAAGTAGAGTTTTATAAATTAAAACTAGATTTTTATTTTTAAACTGATTTTTAAAAATTGAGTCGTTAAGGAGCACCTGGGTGGCTCAGTTGGTTGGGTGTACAACTCTTGATTTCAGCTTGGGTCATGATCTCAGGGTTGTCAGATTGAGCCAGCGTGGAGTTTGCTTGTCCCTCTCCCTCAGCTCCTCCCCTGGCTCACTTGCACGTGCTCTCTTTCTCTCTCAAATAAATAGATAAAATCTTTTATAAAATTAAGTTGTTAATAGTAATCCCCAGGACAACATCTAAGAAACTGACTAAAAATATATAGTATAAGAAATGATAAGGGAATACAATGGTACAATAGAAAACATCTATTTAACACAAAAGAGGCAATAATGAAGGAAGATAAAGAGGACATCAGTCATATAGAAAACAAATAAAATGATGGACATAAATGATACTTTATTAGCAATTACATTGCAGAAATTGGCAAAATGGATTAAGAACACATCTAACTAGATGCTTTTTACAAGAAACATACTTTAAATTCAACAACACAAATAGGATGACAGTAAAAGGATGGAAAAAGACAATGACCCAACATCAGTCCCTTTGGGATATTTTTATTTTAGTCATTGAAATGAAATTTAATGGAAAAATCTCAAAAATGTAGACAGAGTGATACAGTGAACCTCTGTGCCTTTGATGACTTCCTTGCTTTCTGGTATGACAAGAGTTCTTGGGCTTATTTTGTACATTTTCTGCCCCATGCCTGGAATCAATCATTTCTCCAAGAAGCCCTGCTTCCTTTTATTTGTTGGTAAATTTGCAAATTAGCATTCACTGTCTAACAGGTTTTCATATACTATTTGGCAAAAGTATACTAGAAGGAACAAAGTTTGCAAATCAGGGTACTCTACTGCAGGTTCTTAAAATTTCCATGTGCACTGCACAGGGAGTCCCTCTGTGATATTCAGGAGAGGGGAAATGTTGAGGTCATAGGTTAACAAACACCCAAAGGCTGATTTATTCATCAAAAATATATCCCTGTCCAGTTAGTGTTCTTTCTCTTGGTCAGGCACAAAATCTGGGTGATTCTATGAGATTTGAGTCTGTTCTCTGGAGTGTCTATCATGAATCAGTTCATATGCAAAATTAGTTTTGACTTTCAAAACTTTGTCTATTTCAAGAAGAACCACATTTGAAAACTGCCTCTCAGCTGATTTTGATCCAGAGCACAGGTTGAGGACTATATGTGTCTCCTAGTCATATCCATGATTATTATTCCAGGCACCATCTTTATGCTGACTTCTCTCTTTCACACAGTCTCTTGTCTAACACTGGAACCTACTAGATATCTCCACTTGGGTGTCCTACAGGCATCTCAAGTGCAATATGTCCAAAATTGAACTCATCAGTTTCCCTTACCATACTTGTTCTTTTACTTCCTGTATTTCAGTGAATGAGACCTCATATATGCCAGGCACTGTTTTAAGTCATGGTGATTCAGTAATTCATAGGACAGACAAGGTCCCTGCTCTTTTGGAATTTGGGGAGACAGTTAATAAATAGAAACATGTGTAAATAAGGAAACTATTAGCGAGAGTTATTATGTGGAGAACTAAAGTAAGGTGGTGGGATACATGGTTACCAGATTGGAATAATCAGGCATTTCTAAGGAGGTGACATTTAAACTGATATATGAAGGATAGTAAATAGCCAATAAAGCACAATTGTTGTGAAAGAGTCTTTCCAGATAGAAGAAATAGTAAGTGCGAAGCCCTTGAGGTAGAAAAGAATTTGGTCTCTTCCAGACACAGGAATATGTCTTTGTGGGAAGAATGTAGTGAGCAAGGAGGGGGAGTGGTCAATGGGGTTGGAGAGACAGATAGGGACCAGATCATGCAGGCCCTTGTAGGCTCTGCTAAGGATTTTGTATTTTATTCTAAATGCAGTGGTAAATCATCAGAGCATATTAGGCAGGGGAGAGTGATACAACTGGTTTATCATTAAAAAAAAAATCACTCTGGCTGCTGTGTGAACCAGAGGTGAATGAATTTACCATGAAACTAATGGGTCCCTTCTAAGGGCCTATGGGAAGCCCTAATAATGTGTGTCCATCGCCATATGTTTTTATAATATTTGCAGACGTAAGATATTTTAACAATTGGTTATAACTGCTGTCTCTTTCCACTGAGCCTTCCCTTCCATCATATTTCCCCTGTTGTTGGTGGTTGGCCTTAGACTGGCTATGGGAATTTCTGGGATCTGGCTACTGGGCAGTTGATGGAAATACATTGTGTATAGTTAGGTTAATGGAAATGTAGGAATGTCTTCCAGGAAGAGTCCTACACCCCAGTCTGCCCAAACTGTGAGACCATGGGTTGTGCTGCAGTAACAAATGTGCCTCTGGTGCCTGATACAGAGAATTTGTGTTTAGTGGAGAAGAAACAAGATTTGAAATGTACAGAACCAGAAGCTAGTCTATAGAAAGTTCTTCCAATTACCAGACTCGTAACATTTTATGTGGAGGGTTTGGTTCTTATCAATACCTAATCAAGACGTAAGTTCTGGCCTCAGGAATAAAATCAGTAATGCAGCATAAATGAGTATAAATATACCATAAACATTTTTCTTTCTTTTTGAGCGAAGTCTAATTAAAGAGAATTTATCAGAATTTCTGTGTTAAGCCCAAACCTATAGCAGTACTGTAAGCAAAGAGGATGTGTATGAAGTCTGTTTTATGCATCCCAACATACTGGACTGTGTTCTTATATATGATCCATGCTTTCCAGACAAACTCTGGCAGTTTTGCGTGGAACAGCATGTAAAATTGCCACTACTACAACAAAATGGCTTGAGGAAACAAATGCTTCAGTGGCAAAATGCCTACACATACTGTCCAGTATGTCCGTGTATGGAGCATAAGACTAATGCGATATATAATGGACAATATGTATCCGATACGTACCCCATTTTTATTCAGGAATGTTGACCGACCCAAATTCGAATATGACAGGAGGCAAGTATTGTAGTAGAAGCCAAAAACAAAAACTGAAAGAAGGAAGACTGGCAGAAGCTTCAACATGTTAAAAGCTCTTCTATCACAATAAAAACTAAACACTCTAAAAATAAAAAATTGTAGGATTAAGGAAAAGAGCCACTATAGTCAAGAAAATATTGATAGTGAGAATGATAACAGAAGAAAAGAAAGAATATTTTGAGTATCAAACACACCTCAAGAGGAACTGAAAAAGTGGAAGATGAAGGTAATAATAACGTGAAACACAATTTGTAGGGCCAACAAAGCATATATGAAGGTTAGATTTCATTGACTTCAGTGAGAACTGTGAACTTTCCTTGTGCTCTTTATGATGAATAATTCCCTTCAACATTGTTTAATGAAAGACATATTTTCCTCAAGTCATCCTGATAGTATTTACACAGAATCACTCATAATATAAAATGGATCTTAGAAATGCTTAAATTAATCTGTTATGAGATCTTCATTAGCCTATCCCAAGACTAAAGATTATTGTTTTGCTTATAGACTCTTTTCAACAAAGCAGACTGGATGACTATATTACTTCATGAAGACTCCACAGAGCACCACAGGCTATGGTTTACTTGCACTGCCTGAAAGCCAAATGAAAATGCACTAAACCAATGTCTTGAAAAACAGATAAGTGAAGACATTCAGTATAGTTGCAGCTATTAAATTTTTAAGTGAAATAGGTGTTCTCTTCAGAGGTTACAAACAAAAGTGGCATTCTTCAAAAACCAAATTTCAGGGGAATCTAAACAAGTTGATAAATTGGATCAATTATTGCATAAGTACTTGGAAAAATATAAAAATTAAAATGTGACTGGGGCGCCTGGGTGGCTCAGTTGGTTAAAGTGTCTGACTCGGTTTCAGCTCAGGTCATGATTTCAGGATCATGAGATCGAGCCCCGCATTGGCTCCACCTTCAGCCCAGAGTCTGCTTGGGATTCTCTCTCCTCTGTCCCTCCTCACCTCTCTCTCTGAAGTAAATAAATAAATCTTTAAAAAAATTAAATGTGACTTATTTATTCAAACTAGTTTACAAGACTTAGTGGAATTAATAAGAAAATGAAGTGGAAAATTAAGTTAGTAAACCAGACACCAAATATTACCACATTATTGTAGATTCGACATTGGATGTCACAAACACCAATCGTTTGGTCATTATTGGGCATGACTGTTGTGGATATTCCTTGATAATACATCAAAATTTTACAAGTGGAAGTTTCTTAGACGTTAGTTCCAACGTGGAATCTGAAACAATATCAGTGAACTTTTTGTGTTTTTGTACATGAAAAATCCATGACTATATCCTCACTTTGAATGGATTTTTTTAGCCATGCATGATTTTGTAACATTGTGCATTGATCATTTGAAAAATATTTCTTCACCGAGTTATGCAGATCTTCCAAATATTGACACATTTCATGATACAATATAAAAACATCACATTTGTTACTATAACCATTGATCTCATCAGGAAAGTATTTATGTTTTGGAAAGCTGTCAAGCTCATGGTGGCAGATGCAAGTTTTCTAAAACTCTAATTTTTACTCGAAAACTTGAATTTTATAATTGGCAAAAAATGCTGTCAGTTGTTTTCCTTGAAGTGACAGCCTCACTTTGTTAATTTTAGAGAAAACGGCTGCCAAGAACCGAAGTCTGAATAACCAGTTTCTTTGTCAGTAATTCTTGCAAGTAAAAATGGTGTTTTGTGAGAAAAGAGTTGCTTTAAAATCGCACAGGTGTTTGTCTTTGAGGCAATTATTATACTTCAGGATGCAGCAGAAGTGCTTTAAACATACTTCCCATTTTGTCATACAAAATATTAAACTGTGTACTCAAGGGTCAGTATTTATAACATTAATAATTTTCACTGCTCCATCAAAGACATTCTTAAGTGCAACTGGCTTTTTCTTTTTTAATAACACTGCGTATGGTGGTGACGAAGACAGTGACCGCTAGTACGATTTGGTGCTACTTCCCGGTTTCCTAGGGCTGCCGTAACAAATGCCTATAGATTCGGTGATTTAAAACAACACACAATATTCTCTTGCAATTCTGGGGGTCAGAAGTCTGAAATCAGTTTCATGGGGGCTGTCATGAAGGTGTTGGTAGGGTTGTGCTCCCTCCAGCTGCTCTAGGGCTTGCTATTCATTTTCAGCATCATGAACTGCATGCCTTCATTCCTTGACTCCTGGACCCTTCCTCCCTTTTCAAAACCAGCAGCATAGCATCTTGTTTCGGTCATTATGTTGCCTTCTGTTTGAATCTCCCTGTCTCTGGTGTGACTGTTGGAGGAGGTCATGGAGAAGACATGACCACTGGTTGACCTCCAAGCCAACCCAGGGCAATCGGAGACTCCTCACCCCCTCCCCTGTCCTTGAAATGTACACTCTGCCCACTGTTCCCACAGTGGGAGCTGTTTTTAAGGGCACAGTCTTGAGAGAGCAAGGGGTTGTTGAGACCATCTGGACTGAATAGGTGACCAAACCCTACCAAAGCCTCTAAACTTTTAAGATTCTGGTGGGCAGATCTACTCATCTTGCGGTCACCCAAGACAAACCTCATATGTAAGTTCCTTGCTTATTAAACCTGCCACCTACCAATCTGGAGGGGCTGGCCTCTTTCTTTGGTCTCCCCTTGCCCTTCTTGTATGAAGGCCAATTTGCAAACCAATAGTGGACATCCTAAAGAAACACGATGGTCCCCCACCCCCAAAATTGGTCTGGATGTCAAGACTGATAGGGCTACACATACACAGACTATGTGAAAAGCTTTATTATTTACATGATGGAGGCTTTTCTGGGGAGAGCAGGGCAAACCTCAAGCAGGTCTGAAAATGACTTGAGAGAGCAAGGAAAGGAGACTAGCCTGAGTTTAAAAAAAAATGCAGTTTTTATTGTGGTTAGGCGATGGGGGCCAGGGTGATAGTTCCTGCACGTAGGCAGGGCCTTATGTGGTTTGAATCTCCAACCAGTGGCAAAGGAGGGAACACCCAGCCTTTCTTACCAACTGGCTTAAATGTAGGGCAGAAAGGGGAAGAAAACGGGTCAAGCTTAAAAGGTGTTAGTGTTAAACATCAGAAAATGGAGTTAGACTCCTCATGAGATAACTTCCTTCTTATAAGGACACTTGTGATTACATTTAGGGCCCATGCAGATGGTCCAGAGTAATCTCTCCATCTTAAGATCGTTAATTTCATCAGGTCAGCAGATGATCTAGGGTAATCTCTCCATCTTAAGGTCTTTAACTTCATCAGGTCAGCAAAGTCCTTTAGGCCATATAAGATAACATTCACAGGTTCCAAGGGATTAGGACCTGGGTATCTTTGGGGGCCATTGTTCAGCCTACCACAACCCACCACTGATTTTGCACTGTTCGTGCAAATAGCAACATAGTGCAAAAGGCAAATAACTTCTTGATATCATGAGAACAGTTGCCATGGACCCCTTAAAAGGGTCTCAGGGACCCCCACTGGTCCATGGGTCACACTTCGACAACTGTAGCTCTGGGGTACGTAGGTAGAAGTGGACTTAATGTGTTTGTAGGGATGTACATCTTTAATTTTACTTGATATTGTCAAATTGTTCTCCTTAAAGTTTGTAGCAATTTGCATTCCCACCACCAAGGTGGCAGGGTTCCTGTTTTCCCACATCCTCACCAAATCTGGTGTTATCAGAATTAAATTTTTTGCCAATATGAGAGATGCGACACAATCTTATTCTTTTTTTTAGTTTTATTTATTTATTTAAGTTAATTTCTGCCCCCAATGTGGGGCTTGAACTCATGACCCTGAGATCAAGAGTCCAATGCTCTTCCAACTGAGCCAGCCAGATACCCCAACACAAATCTTATTCTTGTTTTACTTTGTATTTCTCTGATTTTAAGCGAAGTTGCACATGTTTTTTCTTTTATCTTTTGGCCACTTTGGTTTACTCTTTCTCCACCTGTTTTTCTATTGTGTTGTCTTTTTCTCAGTGTTTTAATGAGCTCTTTATATATTCTAGATACTAATATATTAATACAATAGATACTATACTATCAATAAATATTACAATACAAATATTTTTCCTAGTCTGTGGCTCATATGGTAACTTTTTTTTATATTGTAACTTTTTAATGATGACTTTTTCATATGGAAGTTTTATTTTTTAAAATTTTTTGAGTATAGTTGACATGGAAAGTTACATTATTTTCAGGTGAACAACACAGTGATTCAACTTCTCTATAGGTTATGTTATGCTCACCACAAGTATAGCTCCCATCTGTCACCATACAACCTTATCACAATATCATTGAATGTATTCTCTATACTGTGCCTTTTATTCCCTTGATTTATTCATTCCATTACTGGAAGCCTCTATCTCCCATGCCCCTTCACCCGTTTTGCCTATCCTCCCATCCCCTTCCCTCTGGCAATCATCAGTTTGTTCTCTGTATTACTAAGTCTGATTCTGCTTTGTGTTTGTTTATTCATTTGTTTTGTTTTTTAGATTTCACATATGAGTGAAATCATATGGTATTTGTCTTTCTCAGTCTGACTTATTTCACTTCGCATAATACCCTCTAGCTCCATCTCATCCCTTTTTATGGCTGCATAATATTCCATTGTTTGTATGGAAGTTTTCCATTCAAATATACTCAAATATCAATGTTTCTCTTTATGGTTTGTGCCTTTAGTGTTGAATTTAAGAAATCCTTTCCTATGTCTCCTAGAGTCCGTTGTATTTGTTTCTAAAAAGTTTTACAACACCTCCTTTTATGTTTTTAAACCACTAGAATTTGTTTTATGTATGTGATGTGAGATGTAGTTTTCTAATTTTTAACCTGGAAAGACATTTATCCCAGGACAACTTTTTGAATAATCTGTTTTTTTTTTCACCACTGAGTTGTAATTCCATCTCTTTTATATGCCAAGTTTCTATATATACATGAGACAGCTTCTTGACTTTCTAATCTAATCTGTTCTGGTTGTCTGCTTGTATCTTGCTATACCAATACCCCATTTAAAAAATATTATTCCTTTTAAGTTTTAAAATCGGGTAGTGTAAGATTCCTTCTTCGTATAAAGATCATGTAGTCTATTCTTGACTCTTTATTCTTAATTCTAGTTGGAATTTTGATTGGAATTGCAATGAATTAGCAAGTCAATTTGAGGAGAATTGACATCTATATGTAATTTCTGTCCATGAATATGATGAATTCATTTATACAGGTCTTCCCTTATGTCCCTCTATAGTCTATTGTCTTCATAAAGATCTGGGGCACCTGGGTGGCACAGCGGTTAAGTGTCTGCCTTCGGCTCAGGGCGTGATCCCGGCGTTATGGGATCGAGCCCCACATCAGGCTCCTCTGATGTGAGCCTGCTTCTTCCTCTCCCACTCCCCCTGCTTGTGTTCCCTCTCTCGCTGGCTGTCTCTATCTCATAAATAAATTAAAAAAAAAAGATCTTACATAACTTTTACTCCTAGCTACCATAGAGTTTTGAAATTTATGGTGAATTACTTTTTAAAAAATCTAAAAATTAACTTTGCATTTTTAAATTGCTTGCTATTGCTGAACAAGAACATGATATTGTATTCAATAATCGTGCTAAACTCTCTCAGTTTTAATAGTTTTTAGCTTTTGTGGATTTTTTAATGGGTTATTTTGTCTGAAAACAATGATTATATTGCCTCTTCCTTTCCAATTCAAACAGATACTAGTTATTTCCCTATCTTATTGCTTTGTCCATGACCTCCAATACAGTAATACATAACAGTGGTGATAGAATATCCTTGGTAAAATTATCCTTGCCTTCACCCTTTGATGAGAATGCTTCTAAAATTTCACAATGATCTTTCATCTAGGTGTTTGGGAGAGACCCATTTTTGTGTTTAAGTTCCCTTCTATTCCTGTTCCAAGCAGTACCTCATGTTCTAAGTCTCTTCAGTTCCAATTACTATCAAAACATATCCATCATATATTGTATTTCTAGGGCCTTTGAAAGTCACTGGTTTGCACAGTTGTAATAATAGACAAGACTTTAAAGTGTGAGTTAGTGTGAGTATAGCTAATGGTTGAGAGAGGGTTTTTTTTGTTTTTTGGTTTTTTTTTAAAGATTTTATTTATTTATGTGACAGAGAGACAGCCAGCGAGAGAGGGAACACAAGCAGGGGGAGTGGGAGAGGAAGAAGCAGGCTCCCAGCGGAGAAGCCCGATGTGGGACTCGATCCCGGAACGCCAGGATCACGCCCTGAGCCAAAGGCAGCTGCTTAACGACTGCGCTACCCAGGCGCCCCGAGAGAGGTTTTTGACTCATGTTATCTGGATTTGAATCCAACTCTGTCATTTACTAGCTGGGCAAGTCGATTAACTAATTAACCTTTTTAAGCCTCAGATTCCTCAACTGCATATAGGCTATAATAATAATATCCACTTTAGATTCATTCATTGAACAAATATTGATTGAGTCAGTCATGTTTTAAACATTGGGGACATACCAGTGAATAAAAAAGTAAAAACTCATGCTCTCATGGAATGAAGTGAAGTTGTAGTGAAGATCCAGGAAGATAATGGTCCCCAGGGTTTGGTACAGTACCTGGCACATGATACATCCTCAATAATTGTTACTACTTGCTGTTACCATGATTCTTATTATTCTCCTGAATGATCTTGTGGTATAAAGCATTGAGGTTTTTTTATCCACTCAACAAATATTTATTTTGCCCCTACGTCATGCTAGACACTTGGCTAAGAACAAGGGGTAAAGAATTTTTGGGAACTGCCTCCTCTTGGCCCAAGTTCTAAGAAATCAAAATATTAAAAGTGCTGCTTCAGAAGAAAATTGAAGGCTTTTCTTATCTGCTTGGAAGCATTTGTGGCTTCATCTGACACTTGAAGCAGATTTTGTTTTTAATTTAAAAAACTGTTATTGAAATTCTCAAATATTTTCTATATTTCTATCTATATTTGAGCTGAAACCAAGAGTTGGATGCTTAACTGACTGAGCCACCCAGGCGCCCCTGTTTTTTTTTTCTTTTTAAGATTTAATTTTTAAGTAATCTCCACACCCAACATGGGGCTTGAACTCACAATCCCAAGATCAAGAGTTGCAGGCTCCACCAACTAAGTCAGCCAGGCACCCCTCCCCCATTATTTTGAAGTAACTCCCAGACATATCATTTCATCTGTAACTAGTTCAGTGCATAGAAGCAGTTGTCTTAATGAGCCCTGCACAGCCTTACTATGACATTCATTATTCCCAGCCTATATTCCCATGTAGAAGGGACTGTCTCCAGATCAGGAAAATTGAGATAAGTTTAGGAAAATCAGCTACTTAGAATCCCTTTTTCTAGTTCTGTAGTAGCTAACATAGAGGAAGGCAAGCTCAGAGCTTTTGATAACCTCTTGGAAAACAGAATCCCAGCAGACATGAACAAATACGAAGCATTATAATTTCCAAGACAAGGGGTCAAAAAGGTCTTGCCAATGAAATGGACGTAGAATTTTTTTTTCCACAAAGAACTTTCGTTTAGAAAAAGAAATGGTGTTTTGTTTTCAGTGGATGGCGATGTCTTTAAGCTATCTCAACTTCATTTCTGTGATTTAAAGCAAAGAACACAAGTTCACCATCTCACTTTTGCCTTTCCTCCCTTCTTTCAGTCTCTCTCAGAACTAGAATAAATGGCTAATTCAGTTAGGGCAGGGATTCTCAAACTTCGGTAAAGGGCCAGATAGTAATTATTTTAGGCTTCGTGAGCTCTAAGGTCTCTGTCATAACTGTTCAACTCATCATGCAAAAGTAGCCATAGACTCTGTAAGTTCCAATAAAATTCTATTAATACATACTGAAATCTGAATTTCATATAATTTTCACAGGTCACAAATTAGTCTTCTTTTTCCGATTTCTAGTCAACCATTAAAAAATGTACAAACCACTCAGCTCACAGATCATACAGAAACAGGTGATGAGCTGGATTTGTCCTGCAGGCTACCATTTGATGACCCTTGGATTCGTGTTTCAGAAGAGATGGGAGAAATACCACATTTATTTAACAATTCACAAAACATTTTCACACATATTATTTCATTTGATTTTTAGAATAACTCTATGAAGTAGATATTTTCATCTTCTCGTTTTACAGATAAGAAAACCGAGGCTCAAAGGTCAATCTAAAGCAGTGGCTCTCAACCCTGTCTGCATGTTGGAATTATCTGGGGGGCTTTTAAAGAATATCATGCTCCACCCCTAGACATTCTGATTTAATTGGTCTAGAGCCATGGCTCTCAAGTGGGGGAAGTCCTGCCCCCCCTCTGCCAAAATACATTTGCCTATGTCTAGAGATAATTTTGGTTGTTATGACTGAGGGGGAGGTGAACTGGCATGTAGTGGGTAGAGACATCCTACAATGCACGGAACAACCCTTCACTGCAAAGAATTACATTACCAAAATGTCATTAGTGCCAAAGTTGTGAAACCCTGGTCTTGGGCACGGCCCAGCCATCCATCCATCCACATGAAAAGCTCCCCAAGTGAGTTTCCAGGTGGTAGCTTGTTATCTATTCTCTGTTATCTATTCTCTCTGTAGGAAGGCTCCGTGAGAACTTGGATAATTCATATCAACAGACAATTGTGAATTTTCAAGAAAATATGATTCCAGCTCTGCACTGACAACTTTTTTTCTTGAGCTGCTACTAAGATGCTAAATGGGTGGGTTTGAAGCCCCCATCCTTTGTTTTATCTTGCCCACTCTGTGGAGTAGTATAAAGGACAGGAAAGGCTTAGATAAGCCTTTCTTTGGTAACAGGGAGGTTTGCAAGAAACAGAGCTTATGTATTTACTTGGAAAGCTTCTGCTCTGAAACACATGGGAATCTGATTGGCTTAGGGAAGACTGCATGTCTTCCAGAAGGGTGCCACTAAGTGGAACTTTCAACGGGGAATGCACGTGTGTGAAGGCCTGAGAGGTGAGTCTGGAGAAGGAAAATGTAGAAAATGTAACTTTTTCCAGTTCAGGTTAATGAGGTGAGATGGAGCCCAGGGAATATTAGTGCAAGTTGATTAGGGCATACAGAAGGCTCTCAAGAGAAATACCAGAAAGATTTATAATGCAAGGATTCAAAACAACTTAATGCAAAAGGAGAAAGAAAACATTGTGTGGGTCAGTGTTTCTCATACTGTTGTCCTTGAATCATTTACGAAACTATTGTCTGGGTTATTTGTTTTAAATACAGAGTTTTCAGGCCCCACCAAGATCTTTTGAATTAAGACCAGTGTCGGGGGCCCAGAATCTGCCTGTTGAGCAGGCTTTCCAAGTGTTTCTGACGTATACTGAAGTTTGAGATGCATTCTCTACCGAATGCTTCTACCGAAGCAGAACTTAGGTTCTAACTGGAGGATGGTTAAGATGACAGTGTAGTTTGAAATGAAGATTTCCTTTGCCTTAGGACAGAATGTCTTCCGGAGAAGCTGTGTTAATAGAGATTTTCTACATTTACATTTATTGTAGTTGCACCAGTGGAACTCATTATTATTACTCAAAGGAGACCAAAGGTTTAGATTTTCATAGTGAATGTTTACATTCAACTGATATTTTAAAACATTTGGGGGATCTTGAATCACTATATTGTACACCTGAAACTGATAAAACACTGTACGTTAACTAACTGGAATTAAAATACAAACTTAAAAAAATGGGGGGATCTAATCTGTTATTATCAATATTAGGTAGCTATCTAAAATAAAATGCGGGCATCTAAAATATCCACTCTATACCTATTTCTATGATCCTTTAGTTCTTTGCCTTTCACAAAAACGTTTCATGTCAATTTTAAGCTTAGAAAATAGAGCGAATTAGGTTTAATTAAATTTGACAACCATGATAACATGCTTGTTATGATTATATAAATGAGATTTTTTGTGGCTTCCATATCTGTTGCATCTCGTGTTCAAACAAAGATCTCACATTGGAGCAGAAATATGCTGATTAGATGAATGACATTAAGTACAAAATCGTATTGTGTTGGGTGCATTTGAATTTTACACAAAGAACAGTCTCAGAGTCTGATTATCCCAGTCTCTGATTGCTTTGTCATTCACAATTTTGATAAATGGTTTAATCATTTAATGAATTGATAATTTGCTATTGAGTCAACAAAATATCAAATTGCAAACCTTACTTATGAAAATCTGAAGTCTAGTTGGATGTTCATTCGTTGCATTATTTAATAGTGTATATATAATTGTTCTAATTTTTTCTACTGTCCTTAATCACTTCCACTTGATTTGATAAGGCCCTCGCAGGCTCTCTGTAAGATTTTCATTTTGACAGAATGATGATAATACATGGCACATTGAGGATTACAGCAACTCGAATAGAGGAGAATAATGGCTTTATAGTGTGGAAATGTAGAGTCCCTATTTAGAAAATGAAATTGGTGGATGAATGAAATGCAATCCCAGCTTGTTTCCAAATTATCTGTTCAATGAGGCCCATGTCAATCCACAGTGCTTTCAGTGTAAAGGAATCCAGAAAAGTATAGGATTTCAGAACTAAAGACTTAGAGCTGGAAGGAGCTTAGGATTTCTCAAACTCAGATATCTAAAAGGGCCAGGCAATTAACATAAATGAGTGAGTGATGTGCAGCAAACTGCAACATTAAGGGGGGCCCCCTCCCCTTGTTGATTGTGGAAATGTGGGCTCAGTGTATCTAAATATTCTGATTTTTCAAGAGATGCCAGAATCTGGTTTTCCCTTTTCATCCTCCTGCTGTGTCGCTACCAGGACATGAGACCCCTCCTCTTAGTCACAGCTGATTGGACCAGGGACAGATGTCTGTCTTTGAGGGATGCTGCTCACCCGTAGGCTGGCAGCCAGCTCTTGTCGCCCAGGCTTAAGATGAGCAGGGCAGATTATTACCTCAGGAAGTTTCATTCATGACACAAAGGAAATTTACCAGTCGGTAGCAGAGCAGAAAGAAGTAGACAAAGAGACTGGAGCCAAGTCATGTTAATTGCAGAGCTCTTGACGCAAGGTCATACACTTCCGAAACTGAGATCCTTAGAGTGGCTTAGAATCTAAACCCACCCACCATCTAGGTCCCTGCTCTAGGTAAGGTGTTTTATTTTAACAGTGATCTAAGCCAAAGGGAAATGGACGTACTGTATTTGGAAATGTGTATGTGCAGCACCGGGTTAACTGGGGATAAGAGCCATTCTATGAATTAAATGAGAACATGTGAAAGGGTCTGCATTAGTACCCAACACATAGTAGATACTTAGTCTACCTTCTTGGCTCCCTTCCTCTCTCCTCCCCCACCACCTATGTATTGGTATGTTGCTGGCCTCAGTCAAGGAAGGGCAGGATGCCAGTATCTGTGATTCAGGCCAATGATGGATAAAGACTGTTTTCCTATTAGCCAGCTGTTACCTGAAAGTCCCCTGTCTCCATGACTCATATTTTTCCAGACTCAGGTCTTGAGGGGAATTGGTGAAAGACCCTGACCCTGGCTGCCTGTATCTGTCAGAAGCCACTCTAGGTATTTTCAGTAGAAACAGATCTAAGGAAATTAGATTAAAAAAAAAAAAAAGATCCTTGGAAGGATTGGAAGAGTGGGCTCCAGGTTAGGCCTGAAGGAATGGCTCCCAGAATCTTATAGAACTGATCCACCAGTTGGCTACTACCTCTGATACCACCACTGGAAGGCTCAGTTCGAGAACATAGCACCATGGCTATGGCCCAGGGGACAGAAGCTGGAATTAGAAAATGCCTCTGTCCCTGATGGGAACTGCCTCTTGACACCAAGAAGCTGGAGTACACTGCCGTAGAACATTCTCATGATGATCAGGGTAAAGGAGCCCAAAAGGGCAAGGAAGGTGGCCTTGGCCTCACTTCTGCTTTCTAAATGTCACATAAGTGCACATGATTGGTAGAAGTTGTCTCACACCCAGAACTCCAGCTGGAAAAGTCTGTGAAATATTTAATGCAATCCCTATCAAAATACCAACAGCATTTTTTCACAGAGCTAGAACAAACAATCCTAAAATTTGTATGGAACCACAAAAGACTCCAAATAGCCAATGCAATGTTGAAAAAGAACAAAACTGGAGGCATTCTGGACTTCAAGTTATATAACAAAGCTGTAGTAATCAAAACACAATGGTACTGGGACAAAAATAGACACATGGATCAATGGAACAGAATAGAAAACGCAGAAATAAACCTACAATTATATGGTTGATTAATCTTTGACAAAGGAGGCAAGAATATGCAATGGGAAAAAGACACTTTCTTACACCATACACAAAAATAAACTCAAAATGGATTAAGGACATAAATGTGAGATCTGGAATCATAAAAATACTAGAAGAGAGCACAGGCAGTAATTTCTCTGACATTGGTCGTAACAACATCTTTCTAGATATGTCTCCTGAGGCAAGGGAAACAAAAGCAAAAACAAGCCATGGGAACTACATCAAAATTAAAAGCTTCTGCACAACAGAGCAAACAACCAACAAAACTAAAAGACAACCTACTGAATGGGAGAAGATATTTGCAGGTAACATATCTGATAAAGGGCTAGTATCTGAAATATATAAAGAACTTATACAACTCAACACCAAAACCACAAATAACCCAATTAAAAAATGAGCAGAAGACATGAACAGACATTTCTCCCAAGAAGACAACCAGATGGCCAACAGACATGTGAAAAGATGCTCAGCATCACTCGTCATCAGGGAAATACACATCAAAACCACAGTGAAATATCACCTCATACCTGTCAGAATGGCTAAAATCAATAACACAAGGAAAAACAATCTTTTGGCGAGGATGTGGAAAAAAAGGAACCCTTATGCACTATTGGTGGGAATGCAAACTGGTGTAGCCACTGTGGAAGACAGTATGGAGGTTCCTCAAAAAAGTTAAAATTAGAACTAACCTATGACCCAATAATTGCATTCTGGGTATTTACCCAAAGAATATGAAAACACTAATTTGAAGTGTTTATGAAGTGAATATGAAAAATCTAATTCTATGTTTATTGCGGCATTATTTATGATAGCCAAACTATGGAAGCAGCCCAAGTGTCCATCAGTAGGTGAATGGATAAAGAAGATGTGGTATATATACTATATTTTTCAGCCATAAAAAAAAGAATGAAATTGGGGCACCTGGGTGACTCAGTCAGTTAAGTGTCTGCCTTTGGTTCAGGTCATGATCCTAGGGTTCTGGGATTGAGCCCCCATGTCAGACTCCCTGCTCAGTAGGGATTCTGCTTTTCCCTCTTCCTATGCCCCTCCCTCTGCTCGTGCTCTCTCGCTCTCAATCTCTCTTTCTCTCTCAAATAATTACAAAAAATCTTAAAAAAAAAAAAGAACGAAATTTTGCCATTTGCAACAACATGGATGGATCTGGAAAATATAACGCTAAGCCAAATAAGCCAGTCAGAGAAAGACAAATACCATGTGATTCTACTTATATGTGGAATTTAAGAAATAAAACAAATGAACAAAGGAAAACAAAAGAGACAAACCAAAAAACAGACTCTTAGCTATAGAGAACTGATGGTTATCAGAGGGGAGGTGAGTGAGGGATGGGAGAAATAAGTGATGGGGATTAAGAGTACACTCATCTTTTTGGGGGGGAGGGTGTAAGTGTAACTTTACTTATTTTTTTACAGTGTTATATTAGTTTCAGGTGTACAATACAGTGATTCAACAATTCCATATATCACCTGGTGAAGAGTATACTTACCTTGATGAGCACTGAGTAATATATGGAGCTGTTAATCACTATATTGTACACTGAACTAATAAAACAATGTATGTGCACTACACTGGAGTTAAAATTTAAAAAAAGAAAAAATAACTAAAAAATAACTAGTAGGAAAATAAACATTTAGAGTGATACGATCTAAATTCCAAACTGTAGTAAATCCCGATCATGTTGATAACTCTGATAAAACACATTTGTCATTTTGTGCCTGTCCTTTACCTGTTCCCAGCCCACTGAGGTTCTGTATTTTCTGCAGCGATGGGGGCTGGTGGGGGAGGGAGGTAGGAATGATTCTCTCGTGATCACTGGGGACTTTCTCAGTTCAGTGTAAGGTCTCCTGGGTACAGTAAGTTTCACAGGTCTTTACTTTTGTGTTTCTTGAGACAGTGGAGACCAACTGAAAAATACATCTCTTTATTAGCTTTGCAATGTATGACCCTGCATTTTATGTGATTAAAGTTTTGGACTCCACTTACAGCTTTTTAAAAACTGTTCTATACTTGCTTCTTGGTTTTATTTTCTTTGTAGAAGTCTTTAGCATATTCTGGGGTTTGAGATAATGCTTTCAGTGCATTGAAACGGGGGAAGGGGCAGGAATTATTATACCTGGGTTTAAGATCATTATCTCTGGCCGGACCATAGTGTGAGCACACGTCCTTAAGGATATAGTGCCCATCTGAAGGGGTATGTATCGGTCAAGGTCCCATTCAGGAATAATTGGCACAATTGGAGTAATTCGACAAGAATTAAAGATACAGGTAGGTTTAAGGAATTGGCAAAAGAGAGTACAGGACTTCAGGGCTAGCAACAGTGGAGGAATGATTACATCTGCTGCCTAAATGAGTGAAGAGAGGAAGCTGTGTGTGGTCACCAGACTGTGAGGAGGGTAGCTATGTGGAAAGATCCTCTTGATAGCAGCTTATTGCCTTCATTAGGTCCCAAAGGGAGAGAGCTGGGGGAATAACATTCTCTTACCATCCTCCAAACTCCTACTGGTGCTCCCCATTGGCCAAACCCAAGCAGAAGCCAGAAGGCAAAGGAGCCCATTGACTGGGTCCATATAGGTCAGTTTTCTGGGGGCACAGAGCATGGTAGAGAAGGTTGGAGATGGAGCTGCTGGGCAAATGGGAGACATCCAGCACAGGTAGGATGGAAGCCACCGTCCGAGTGAGCCTCATAGATGTGACACAGCTCTGGAGGTCCACATTCTTTCCCTTGCCTCTAAATTTGTACCTTTGCATCTTTGAGAAGGCTCACTTTTCTTCCTCCTATGCGTACCGATGTGAATTTGTAAGCATGTGAGTGTATACATCGGCTGTGTCAGATAGCATGGGTCTCCTCTTTTGTGAAATGTCCAGCTGCTACAAGTGAGGGAAGAGGTGGATCAGTGGAACAGAATAAGAAGCCTAGAAACAGACACTATCATAAATCAATGCTTAATGACCACCTAATAAGGTGGCAAAAAAAAAGTTAAGGAGAAATTGTTATTTCTTCTAGTTAACGATTGTAGCACCATTATTCAATAAAGCTATAGTCTGACCTCACACTTCAAAATAAATTCCGTATAGATTAAATAGTTAAATGTAAGTAACAAAACCAGAGATCAAGAGGAAAAAATATAAATATAATTTGGGAGAAAAGAAGGCCTTTTAAAATGTGGCACTAGGGTCAGAAACCGTAAAGGAAAGGATAGACTTTAATGTATAAAAATCAAACTTCTATATGCCAAAAAAATAGAAAGACAATGACATGCTGAGGAAACTTGTGACGTATGATAAAGGGTTAACCCATAAAGTGTTTGCAAATCAATAAAGAAGATAAACATTTCATAGGAAAAAAAAATAGGCAAAAGACAAGGACAGGCAATTTACAAAGGAACAAATACAAACAACCAATGCAAAAAAATGAAAGCAATTCAAATTCACTGATAATAAAAAATGAAAATGAAACAAAAATGCCATGCCATTTCACAATTTTCCCCATTTTTTGCCTGTCAGTGGCAAAGAATAAAAGTAACGATAATACCCAGTGTTGACTGGGGCGTGAGGAAATAAACACTTTCAAATACAGCTGTTGGGAAAACAAATTGTTCTAATCTTTCTGGAGGGTAATTTGGCAATATGTTTCAAAAGTATTATATGTGCATGCTCTTTAACTAGGTTGTTACAATCACAGAATTGGTCCTAAGGAAATAATCAGATATGTTATTTGTAAGGAAACTCCTACGACATAATTTTACAATGTTGAAAATTTAGAAGCCGTCTGAATGCTTTAACATATGGAATTGGTTAACAAATTATGATACATCCACAAGTGAATCACAGTACAACCATATGTTGGAATACTATTCGGCCATTAAAAATAATGTTCTACAAGAAAGACATGGAAAATGCCCATGATATGCCACTAAGTGGAAAAAGCAGGCACCGAATCTATGTATATTGAGTGACAACTTTTTATTATTCATGGAAAGACAGGAGGGAAATAAAATATTAATGAGGGTTACTTATGGGTGGTAAGGTTGTAGATGATTTTAATGTTTCTGCCTTTCAGATCTCTATTCCCAATTTTTTTTTTTTTTTTTGCATTAAGGAAGCATTCTCTAGGAAAAAAAAATAGAGATCATGATTCCAGTGTAAACTCTTTTGGTTTGTTCTTTTGTCTATAAAGGCAACTGACTGAGGATAGATCGTTTGCGTTAGTAGTGGTCTTGGGCCAAGTCCAGCCCACTAGGCCTATGCTAAATTTCCACAAGCAATAGCAAGAGTGGACCAGATTGTGGGGTGGTTTAAATGGGAAAGTTGCTGGGAAACTCACCTCACTCCATCCTACATCACAAAGACAAGTGCTTTCTCTGACACTTGCTTTTCAGCCTTCAGTGGCCACTGAATGTCACTGTGGTTCCAAGGAAATGCAGAGAAGATAAGACTTTTTGGTCCTGGCAATGACTATGGAGATTGGGGTAGGAAAAATAAATAGGCAGAGCAGCTCCAGAATTCTCTAGAGGCCTGCACAATGCCTACAGCCTCCTATTTCTACTAATAATACATTGGAACTGATAAATGAGCATTGAGAACCAAGTGCTTGAGTCAACACTTCCCAGCCTCTAAGATTTTCTAAGTCCCATGCAGTAAAAACCAAAAGCCCCAGGTTATGATCCTGGTTCTACCAAACCCTGTCCAGATTCTTTCAGTGGACAGATGGGGAAACTGAGCTCAGAGATGGAGAACAGCCTCAGGATGCTGAAAGGGGCTCCCCAATAGGCAGATTTAAACACCTGACCAGGGTACCAGCAAAGAGCAAAGGGACCAACTAGTGAAGCCTTTCCTGAGGTAGAGGCCATGTAGCATTCATCTCTAAGCACTGGCGTGCGGTACAGGGTCTGGCACATAGCAGGTGATCAGGAAAGCTGGGATGGCATCCCTGACTACTACCTCTTCAGTCTGGATTATGTACCCCTCCCTAGTGGTGTCATGGTACTTGTGCTTACTTCTATCATAACACTTATGGCGCTGAGGTACCGTGATCCATTTACATGTTGGTTGGTGGCTTGAGGCTTGGGACTGTGTCTTTTGATACAACCCTCTGTACTTAGTGCAAAAGAAAAAAGAAGTTTTTATAATCCCTCCCTGCTCTCCCCCATCCACCGGGAGATCATGGTAACTAGAAAATCTTCCTCCCACCCCTCAAATGGGCTGAGTTGCAAGTTTGGAGAAACTGGAGTTGGATTAGGGATAGGAATAAGAGGTCCAGAAGTCGAGAAGGTTGGTGAAGCTAGGCAGCTCTAAGTGGATGATGGAAAAAATATCCCATTGGTGGGATGTTTGGAGACAGAGACTGAGACTGGGAGACAGGTCAGAAGGGGGCTGATGAAGTGTATGATGTAAATGTTTCCTCTACGGCCCTGGGAAATCTTCAGTATAATCTTTAATGCTTTGTCAGTAGATTTTTTGGGGGGTGTGTGTGTGTGTGTGTGAAGTGTCAACATTGGTGGGCAAGACCAGATGCTGCCCCCTGGGAACAACTACTCTATGCATTACAGTAGACCAACACACGCCTCTCACTTCCATGCTCTTCCCGGGAGAGCTGATTTGTCTTATTCACATAGGCGTGGAGAAATCAGCTGTCTGCTATCTGAGAGCCTCAGAGACCAAATGTGACTCTGTGTAAAGTCCACCCCAGGTGTACATGGAGTGGCTACCTCTGTGGTACTGACCTCTTTCCCCCTTCTTTATTTATTTTTTTTACTGAGGTATAATTGATGTAAAATTATTAGTTTCAGGTGTACAATGTAACCATTCGGTATTTGTGCATAATGATCACCACCGTTAAGTCCCTACTAATCATCACCACACATAGTCGCAAAATTTGTTTATATTAACCACAGTCACCATGCTGTATATTACATCCTTATGACTGATTCACTTTATTTTAAATTTGTTATTATAATTTTTAAAAAGTTAAAGTACAGTTGGCTTATATTATATTAGTTTCAGGTATATAACATAGTGATTCTACATTTCTATGCATTATGCAGTGCTTACCATGGTAAGTGTAGTTACCATCTGTCACCATTCAAAGTTATTACGATATTATTGACTATATTCCCTATCCTGTACTTTCCATCCCCATGACATATTTATTTTGTAACTGGAAGCTTGTACCTCTTAATCCCCTTCACCAATTCCGCCCCCTCTCCCCTCTGGCAACCACTATTTTGTTCTCTGTATTTTTGAGTCTGTTTGTGTTTTGTTTTGTTCCTTTGTTTCATTTTTAAATTCCACATATAAGTGAGCTCATCCAATATTTATTTTTTTCTGTCTGACTTCTTTCACTGACCATAATACCCTCTAGGTTCATCCATGTTGTCACAAATGACAAGATTTCATTCTTTTGAATGGCTAATATTCTATTGTGTGTGTGTATATATACCACATATTTTTTATCCATTCATCTATTGATGGACACTAGGTTGCTTCCTTATCTTGCTTATTGTACAAAATGATACAAACCTAGACAAAGACACCACAAAAAAAGAAAATTACGGGCTAAGATCCCTGTTGAACATAGATGCAAAATCCCCAACAAAATATTAGCAAACCAAATTCGACTTATTCATTACCGGAAATTTGTACCTTTTGATACCTTTCCACCCATTTCACCCCCCGCCCATCCCCAACCTCAGGCAACCACCAATCTGTTCTCTATATCTATGACTGGGCTTTTTGTTTGGGTTGTTGTTTTAGAGTCCATCTATAAGTGAGATCATACAGTATTTTTTTCCTGTCTGACTTAGCATAATGCCCTCAGTTCATCCATGTTGTCACAAATGGCAAGATGTCATTCTTTTTTTATGGTTAAATAATATTCCATTGCATATATACACACCACATTTTTATTATCCATTCATCCATTGATGGGCATTTGGGCTGCTTCCATGTTTTGGCTACTGTGAACAATGCTACAATAAACATAGTGGTGCATGTATCTGTTTGAATTAGTGTTTTTGTGTTCTTTGGATAAATACCCAGCAGTGAAATTGCTGGATCTTATGGTAGTAGGGTAGTTCTATTTTGAACTTTTTGAGGACCCTCCATCTTGTTTTCCAGAGTGGTTGCACCAATTTGCATTCTCATCAACGGTGCAGTAGGCTTCCCTTTTCTCTACATCCTTGCCAAAACTTGTTATTTCTTGTCTTTTTTTAAAAAAGATTTTATTTATTTATTTGAGAGAGAGAGAGAGAGAGCAGGGGGAGGGGCAGAAGGAGAAGCAGACTCCCTGCTGAGCAGGGAGCCTGATAGGAGGCTCGAACCCAGGACCCTGGGATCACGACCTGAGCTAAAGGCAGACACTTAACTGACTGAGCCACCCAGGAGTCCCTCTTGTCTTTTTGATAATAACCATTCTAACAGGTGTGAGGTGATGTCTCATTGTGGTTTTGACTTGCATTTCCTTGATAACTAGTAATGTTGAGCATCTTTTCATGTTCCTGTTGGTTATTCATATATCTTCTTTGAAAAACTGTTCAGGTCTTTTGCCCATTTTTAAATTGGGTTATCTATTTTTTGTTATTGAATTGTGTGAGTTTTTTATATATTTTAAATATTAACCCCTTATCAGACATGTGATTTGAACATAGCCAGTTACCTTACTCATTAGTCATTGCTTTTTGGACAAAGAAAAGGGGTGAAATAGAGATTTACCCTGAACTGTGAGTCCCATTATCCCCTTCCCTGGACACTCCCTTGTCTGTTCTCCAGATAATCCTGTTGCCTATCTGAACCATCCCCTTGCATCCTCTCTCCCATTCCTTCAGAGATTTATTCTCTAAGTTTCCAGGCCACCTCCCTTTCTGAGGCTGAGGACCTTGTAGACATCTATGACTCTTCTCTTTCTTTTTGCCTTCATCCAATTCATCAGCAAATCCTCTGGCTCTACTTTGGAATACATACAGAATCTGACCTCTTCTCACCCCCTCTGCTGCCACCACCCTGGTCCAAGCCATCATCTTCTGTCTCCCAGGGACTATTGCATTCATCTTGTAAATATTCTCCCTGCTCTTACCTTTGTCTTGTATTGTCTGTTCTTAACATAGCAACCGAGCGAGACTTTCAAAACTGAAGTCAAATCATATAACTTCTGTGATCACATGTCTCAACAGCTTCTCATTTCTACCAGTAAAATCTAAAGTCTTTGCAGGGATCCATGACCTCACTGACTTCATCTCCTATTACTCTCGCCTATGGCTGCTTACTGCACTCTAGCTACAGTGACTTCTTTGCTGCTTCTCAAACACACCAGACATGTTCCCACCCTAGGGTCTTTGCTTATTATTATTTCCACTGCCTGCAATGATCTTCCCCTAGATATCTACAGAGATCATTCATCACCTAAAGGTCTCTGCTTAAATGCTGACCACAATAGCTTTTGTGTAAGTTGTTCCTTTGGGAATGTGACTTAAGGAAACAGGAGTGAGGGGCAAGGAAATCAAAACAGGGATGGAGGGAGGTCCAATATAAAGATCAGTTGTGGAGTTGGCCACAGCTAAGGGCGAGGGTTTTCTCAGTCCTACTGGATATCTGAGAAGATGTACGCCATGAGAACCATTTTCTGGGGTTTAGAAGGGAAAAGCATTTATCCACCAGCTCCCCGTTTCCCTATGCAGGACAAACTACATAATTTGTAGGACCCAGTGCAAGGTGAAAATGCAGGGTCTCTCGTTCTGGGAAGAACAGAGAAAGAACTCTTGACAACCTTACTAATTGTCTGTTTGTTCCTCCATGGCTCCTCTTTTTCCGTTTTCCAAAGGAGCTAGGGAATGATGCAAGCACTCCTTAGCACAATCTGTACCCTCTCCTGGGGTCATGGCATCAATACATTGGGGGCTGAACAATGGAGTTTCTCATTCTTATTCTTTCTCATGTTTGTGAATTTGCCTGGACTGCTACCTTCCTTCCTCTAGTGTGTGGCTGAGGTTGAGTGATGGGTGCTGACTTGAGCAGTGACGTGCTGTCATAGACCTTGTGCTGGGGACAGCTCTTACTCCCAGAGCTGGTTTTGAGTATGCAAACAGCAAAATAGGCACAGTCTTGACTTTCCATCTGTGGCAAAGACTGCCAGTTGATTACCAAAATACATTCTTCCCTTCCTCCTAGGAACATGGCGCATGGTTACACCTTCTCCAGTCCCTTGTGCACTAGAGTTAGCCATTTGACTAAGTTCTCCCCCAGCGAAATGTGAACAAAAGTGATAGATGCCACTTCCAGGCCTTAAGAAAGTGAATATGCCTCCTCCGTACAGCAGCCCATGACAACCTAACTTGAACCAAACAGATGAGATCCTTAGATGATTGCGGGGCAGGCAGAGCTGCCTTGCTCACCATGCCTCACGTACGGACCTCGCAAATAGTATGAGAGAGAGATATCAACTTCTTTTTAAAAAATCCCTGTATTGTTAGTACTGTTTGTTAGAGCAGCTCACCATTTTGCCCTAAAACACGGTAAATGGGCTCTATATGGACAGAGCCCCAAATTCAAGTTAGTACCCTTCTGCTGCAGTCCAGCCTTGTGCAGGTGAAGGCAAGCCTTATTACACCTGTAAACAGAGATTGAGTTGTTCCCCTGGTGGGAATGTTTGCACAGACATAGCCATAAAGTCACTTGTCCTCCGGGGGTGGAAGGTGACGTGGCCAAGATCAGAGGTCACACGGAAGTTGGAGGCAAGGGTGCAATCTGTCTACGGAAAGCCCATCTGGCCCATGTAGGGACTGAATCCATTAAGACCTTAGCTTCATTAACAATAATCATGACCCAATCGAGTTAATGATCCCAGGAGAAAAAAAAAAAAGCCTGAGCGTATGAGAAGTTGTTTTCTTGAAAAATAATAGCGAAAGAAAACCTTGACAATTCTAATAAAGGATCCTAGACATGGAAGAGAAAAGTCACATTTTTGTTATTCTAACTTGATTCTAAGGTAACTAAAGATTGTATTCTGTGGGAAATTTCACTTGAATTGTTTATTAGAGCTTCAGATTTTCTGGGGCAAAGAAAAGTAGGGTTGTCAAAGAGCTGCCAAACCTCAAAGACACTTGATACAAGGTATTCTGAATCTTTATGGTCCAGGACAAGCTATTCTTTCTTTAGGTGGCTAGAAATGGAATCTTTTGTCTTCCTAGAAAGCCATGGAAGGCCTTTGTTGATTTCATGAAAGCAGAATTGTGGGTTTAAGAAACATTAGCTGTGTCACTTCCTCGAAGACACTGAGAAATGTGCACCCTTTAAACATGAAAGAAGGAGAGTGTGAATTATTTCAGCCACAAGTTTCAAGGGTGATCTTAGAAACGTAATTTTTTGGCAAGTAAGATTTACTCTTTATAATTGGGGGGATAAGAGGTGAACTTGCACAAAAAATTAAGTCCATGTGAGAACTAAGGATTTATTTACTTTCTAAAAAAGATTGAAGCAATAAATCACAAAAATTTCTTTGACAAAAGTCTTTGAAAGTAACTTTTCATCTCTTTCAGGGGAAAAAAAATCTATCACCTGGTTAGCTAACATCAGGCGGTATTAGCAGTTGATTGATGGTTTTCAAATAGGGAGAACGTATTTTGAATGAGGTGGGGGATGTTTGTGGTATTTTTCTTGAGAGCGAGTGCTATTCTCTCAGGTATGGAGTAATCAGCATTTGCATGCTGTGAACTTTTTGTTATTTCATATCTTTGGAGCCTGGGGGAGCCGTGTTGTCCGTTCATAGCCAAGTGATGGCTCAGCGAGCTTGGCTTCACAACAGGTCATCCCCAAACTTAGTGGCTTCAGGCCATAATCAGTTTATTTGCTCACAGTTCTGTTGGGCAGTTATTTGGGTTGCGCCGTTATTGTGCGGGTCCTCCCTGGAGTCGCTAATGCACTTGACCTGGGGTCACTTAATGCAGTGAAGCAGGAGGGAAGGGTAGAGCCAAATGCAGAATGACTTCGCCCTTCCCTCCTACTTTGTTATCTCATGGAAGGGTCTTCTGCTGGCAAAAGCTAACCAGAGACTTGCTGGTGAAAAGAGTCTTGGAAATGTAGGTTTTCTGGCTTTCAGCAGTACAGGGAAGATTGTAGAAGGTCAGGTGTGGACCCTAAGTACCCACAGAAAATATCAGATGTAACTGAAGGAAGAAGGAAGGAAGGAAGGAAGTTGAAAGGATTCATGAGATAAAATATACAAATTATATAATATGCTGCTTTGGCACATAGCAAACACTCACAAAGTGTGTAATTGTGGGTACAAATACACATACGGAATAGTCATTGGCCATATATCTACCTCGCTTCTGCTAAATAATTCTTTACAAACTAAAATGTTTTTCTCTCTTTTTTTCCCCTGCTCCCTATGGTCTCTTAGACAACATTAAGAGCTCCATGTAAAATATTTTCTGATTTATCTCAAAATATTTAGCTGCTAGAAGATCTTAAAACTTTTTTTTTCTATGAAGTGTTCTAGAAATATAAATATGCCATGTCAGCAGTTTCTAACATATTTCATTTTGCTTCAGTGGCTACGAGGTGTGGGTTACCACTACTCTGTAAGTTAGTTGTGGAACTCTAGCAAATAGGAATATCTCTGTGACTAATTTTCCTTTTATTTCTGTGGTTTCTTTGCACTTTGTTGTTCAAATTTTGGAGCTTTAAAGTATGATGAATTTCGCATTAACACAAATCTTGGAGATGACAGTAGAATTGACATTTCTTCATGAAAGCAACTGCAGATCTGGGCTTTCATCCTACCAACCTTGGCCAACTCCTCAGACTTCTCTGCGGCCATTATGAATGCTCTCTCATTTCCTGGAACTCAGAGTTTTTCTCCTAAGGCCAGATTTTGAGGTCCATCCACTAAGGCGGTTTCTGGCTAGTAGAGGCTTCTCTGAACTCGGTGTTCCTCTGGGCATGCTCAACAGTTGAATAGTTCCACTGAGTGGTGGGAAATGAATGGGAAAAGCAGATGAAATGAAAAAATGTGGGAAAAGTCCTATATGAGAAACCAGGAAGCATTCCACCTCACCTTCATCGAGACAGTGGTCAAGGAGATCTGAGTTATGACAGCACAGTCTGTGTTAGACAACCCACTCTTCTGCTCTTGTGCTCTGTCAAATACGTACATCACAGTGGTTGGTCAGCTCCCCTTGGCCTTGCTCTACCACGTGATTGTCCCACTTATACCTGCCCATATACGAGATACCTTTATACTTGCTTAAGTATCAGGCAGATATCTTTAAAATAATTAAGTGGTTCCTATCATCTTTATGATAAAAATTCACACCTCTTGCCATGGTGGCCAAGGCCTTTCCTGTTTTGATGTCGACTACTTTCCCATCCGGCCTAAACTCTCGCAACTCCACACTGAATCTCATCACCCACACCCACCAGCCACCAGCCACAGCTCACCACGAATAATCAACAACCATTAGGCCTCTCCACCTCCAGCCATACCCAACAGCTCTGGCCATCACCACCATCTCTGCCCCCCAGATATGTCAACCAGAAGTAGCCCAATTTACTCCCCCTACTTCCCAACCCTTCGGCTTAGTCCTGTTGATTCTCCTTAATATCTCATTAAATGTCCCATGCATCTCCCTAATTCTTCCTTGCTCTAGATCAAACCACTACAATCTCTCCCTGGCCTACGGCATCAGCCTCCTGCCTAGGCTCCTTGCCTCCAGGTTAGCCTCTCTCCAGTCCATCCAATGCATGCTGCTAGAGTGATCTTTCTAACATCGAAATGTGACCATGTCCACCCCCTTATAAAAGACAGTGATGATCGTTAGTGCTGTCTACTAAATAGAGCTGGCTCCCCCCTCTTCTAGGCACAGGGTAGGATCACACTTCTTTAGCCCCTTGAAGTTAGGTATGATCGTTATGACCTGCTTTAGCTGATGAAATGTGAGCAGAAGTGCTGAGTGATGTCTTGGAGCAGAAACTTCAAGAGCCTTGGACACTTTGCCCTATTCCCTGTCTTTTTGGCTCCCGGCGCTGGCTGTTCTGTCAGTCTGCACCCCCAATTCCCAGACTACTCACAATAGATACGTAGTGTGAGTAAGAAACAAACCTTGTTGTTTGAAATCACTGATTTTGGGGTTTTTACTGTGGCATAATCTGGCATACTTTGAGTAATACAAAGACTAAGGTAAAGCTCGAACTCCTCAGCAAAATATTGATATCCTTTATAATCTGACCACCACCTTCCAGTCTCATTTTATACTATTTCTCTTCTCACATCCTACACTCTAGACACACTACTGTTCCTGGTACGTGCTCTTGTGCTTTCCTGCTTTGCTTATTTGCTGTTTCACCTGTGCTTCTAACTCAGCATGTCCAAAAACCACCTCTCCCTCTTTAAATTCTGGGAGCATTTTATCCAGGCCATTTTTCTATTTGTATCAGAGTTTCATATATATATATATATATATATATATA
>NW_024423319.1:27265927-27297005 GCF_017311325.1 Ursus maritimus
TATATATATATATATTATCTGTTCTGTTTGCCTGGAATCACCTTCATGCCAGGGTCTGGGTCTAAATCATCTTTGTACTCATCTACATATTTAGGTCAATGCCCTTGATCATGTTAGCTCTTAAAGATTTGTCAAATGAGTGTATTCTGTTCCTGAAATACAGTATAATTATAATAATCAGCTTAATTTTTTCAGTAGGGTTTTTAAAATGTAAAAAATAGCTTTATTCAGGTATAATTGGTATGCAAAAAGAACCCTGCACATGTCTAATGTATACAATTGATGGGTTTGGACATATGCACAAACCCATGGCACTGACGCTACAATCAAGGTAATAAAACATATCCATCACCTCTAAAAGTCTCCTTGCCTCCCTCCCCTTTTTTGTTGTGATAGGAACACTTAATACGAGGTCTACCTACTTCACAGCATTTTAAGTGCACAATACCATGTTGTTAATTATAGGAACTGTGTTGTACAGCAGATTTCTAGAACTCTTTCACCTTGCATAAGTGAGACTTGATACCCATTGAACAATCATTCCCTCTCCTCCCAGCCGTTGGTAACCACCATTCTGTTCTCTGCTTCTGTGAGTTTGACTATTTCAGATAAATGGAGTCATACAGTATATGTCCTCCTAAGAGTGGCTTATTTCACTTAGCAGTATGTCCTCAGGGTTTATCCATATTGCCACAAATGATTGGATTTGCTTCTTTATAGGCTGAATAATATTCCATGATATGCATATACCACATTTTCTTTATTCATTCATCTGTCGATGGACATTTGGGTTGATTCCATATCTTGGCTATTGTGAATAATTGGAGAATTTGTTTTGTGTCACTGGGTGGGGTATGGGGGAGCCCTGAGGAAGTGTAGGGAACTGATGAGGGGGATGGGATGGAAAAGGAAAGAGGGGAGGGAACAGTGAAGTTCATGCATTGTTACCTGGTATCTGCCCAAACCCTAGCACTGTGCTAGGCACTGTGAAGAATTTCCAGGAAGAGGACACTACGCTTAACCCCAGGAACTTATTGTCTGGTTTGTTGACAGAACATCATATGCACGAAGCCATACAAAACAGATGGAGATTATAGTACAGACCTGAGTTACTGAAATCCTGTCCTAGACAGTGAAACTTTAACTGTATCTGTAATACCCTATTGTATCTCTAAGGCTATTACAAACATTTTCAAGCAAGGTTAGCAACAGTGTACCTCAATTAAAAAAATTACCATGCATTTAAATTTAGGGGGAGGGGGCAATGCACAAAATCGTGACTGTTGTAAATCCAAACCATGTCCAACGTCAAGCTGTTGTGGGTATGAAAAAATTGGCTGCGCTGGAACTTGCTCCTACTCGGATTTCTGTGGTTGATTCTATTCTGTGTGACTGGATAGCATTTTTAATCTCCAAAGCTCTTTGAAACAATCTGACACGATTTGAATGTCGTGTGTGTGTGTGTGTGTGTGTGTGTGTGTGTGTGTGTGTGGTGATAAATGTTTCACGTTTATCCCGGGGGTGGGGGGCTGGGAGGCCCTGATTTGTCACATTTGCCTGTTTCTGTGGTGTCAATATTCCCACTGTGGCCAATTGTAAAACTGCCAATTGAACATTGTGGAGTTGGGAAGGAGGGCGTAGAGTTAGCTCTCAAAAGCCCCTGCACGAAGGCTCCAACGCACCACTTGGTGAGGGGGTGGGTGGGAGGAGGGAGGCAGAATGAGGGGTGAGGGTAGGCAGAGATATAAACAAGCAAAAGAACTGCTTTAAAGACCCTAAAGTAAGAAGTAAGGCCAAAGGTTTGGATAATTTTGAACTACAGTAGACCCTGGAACAATATGGGTTTGAACTGCGCTGGTCCACTTCCATGTGGATGTTTCCCAATAAACACAGCACAGGACTGTAAATGTATTTTCTCTTCCTTATGATTTTCTTAAAGATATATATATATAATTTCTTTGTCAGAACGAGAGAGAGAGCATGCACAAGCAGGGGGAGCGGCAGGCAGAGGGAGAAGTAGGCTCCCCACTGAGCAAGGAGCCAGACGCAGATGTGGGGCTCGATCCCAGGACCCTGGGATCATGACCTGAGCCAAAGGCAGCCACTTAACCTACTGAGCCGCCCAGACGCTGCCCCCACTTTTTTTAAAGACCAATTTTGCCTTTTTAAGAAGTTACTCACTTTGAAACTCATCTATAGTGATACAAATCAGAATACTTGCTGCCTTCTGGGTATAGATGGGGAGAGGGCACAGGGGAACATTCTGGGGTGCTGAAAACTTTCCATATCTTGATGTGGGTAGTGATTATGCATGTTCATTTACATCTCAATAATAAATAAATAATCATAAAAAATGTGCTCACTTTGAACATCCTGTCCCCTCCCCACCAAATGTTTCTTCTAGGTATATGTTAGATAAAAAATAGTGGGAAGGGAGTGGGAGGCAAGGAAGAAATACAAATGATCTTATTAGGCAATGCGCATCCCAATAACTACTATATATGATGTGTTTTGCACAGTGTACATTTCACACCGTGCATTATTCATTACACACACGGTGGTATTAGCTAGGAAATTGGGATCAGGTAAATAACACCAGGAAGTAATGACTGTTGACATTACATGTAGTAATCTGTTTTCCCGGAACAAACTGCAAATGTATTCTGTTTGGAATTAATACAGTATTTTAAATTTTATCCATAAAAATGACTTACGAGATTGAATCCATTAGTTTAATGGAATATCACAATCATTATTCCAAACTTATTTATATTGCAATCAGTAGAATGGGATGTCTCTTCTGAATAAGAAAATGAATGTGAATGCCAAAGATTTTCTCTTATTTAATTTTAATAATTGTAAATCATCATATGTGATATGTATTTTTCATATTTATGCCTTGTGAGTAAATCCCACATGAGAAAATAGAATAGGGGAAAGCCACATTAAAACCTGCAAACTGTTTCTCTCAGATGGTTTTAGGCGTTCTGTTTCCACGGTGATATGATCAGCATTAAGGCGCGGTCCCTTGAGGGTCAGGTATAGCGCAGGAGTAATGGACAAGGGAAAGCCCATGGCGTGGCACTCATTACATGGAACATTTCAAAGGAGCCTTGCATCTCACCAGGATATTTGTCAAGGCTAGAGCTTCTAATCAAGACCTTGGAAGATCCTGGAATGGCAATTCCATTTGGAAAGAATGTTAAAAAAAAAATTTGAGTGTGATGTTGTTGGCTCCACTGCCTCTAGAAGTTAGCCAATCAGCAGGCTTGAAATTTTACTATTAGACACTCATTCCTTTGGTTTGTAAAATACCTCTGCAGGATGACCCAATTAAGATATCCTGCCACTTATAAGTTGGGTTAGCAAGTTTCTTAACCTCTCTGTGCCTCAGTTTCCTCGTTTGTAAAATGGAGAAAATAAGAGTACCTGCATCACAGGCTTGTGATGATTAAATAGTAAATATGACTCTCACACCAAGGCATGGTTAATTTATCATATTGTCAATTTTCTCTCCTAAAAGTACAATTTCAGAGACGACACTCAGAAAGAATGAATTAAATTGGAGGCTTCTATACGATGCTGTGTCCCTTATAGGAAAAATAGAGGGTTTGGGAGCCAAGGAGTGGAAAGAGGAATGGCCTCGCTACCCATCACTCCTGGTGACCCGCTGGAGGATTTTGTACTTCCTGTCTCTGCAACTCTCTGCTTCACAGCGTAAAGGGGCTACACTCTCCCCCAGGGGACACAACAAGGATCCCATTGACCTATAAGCTACAACTGGCACTTGGACCCTTTGTGTTCCTTGTGTCCTGTGGCCAGCAGCCAAGAACAGGACTCGCCAGGCTATCAGGTATAACTGACCCTCATCAGCAGGAGATAGGAATAATGTTCCACAATGAGACTAGAGAGGAATGTGTGGAGCTCGATGACCCACCTGGGTGCCCCCCGATAGTCCTCTAGGCCACTGTAGCTGAATGAGCAGAATGTGCAGAAACCCTACTCTGAGAAGGGTATGGTTTACTGGGGCTCCGACCTTTCAGGAATGAGGTTTTGGCTCAGACTATCAGATGAACCACCCAAACTTGCCAAGGTGATAGCTGAGGGGAATCTAGAATGGATAGTGGAAGAGAAAGGCAATGAGGTCAGTCGCAGCCCAAGACCAACTTGAAGTGCAGCTGGAGGCTGCACTCTATCCCACCAGTGTCCCTGTTGTCAGGGCCACAGGAGCCCTGGAGGGGCTTCTCCCAAACACGTGTGGAGAAGCAGATCAGCACAGTACAAGGATGGACTGCAGCAGACCCAGCAGTTGTGTCGCTCAGATCCCTCCTCAAGAAAGGGTTTACTGCGCAGCTGCAAGTAATTAGTTGGCAGCCATTATCTGTTAGCACCTTCACAGTTGGCCTCAGCTTTTGAGCCAAGGTCATGCTCTGCTTGGAGCAGCCT
Organism: Ursus maritimus; assembly: GCF_017311325.1. Taxonomy (NCBI): domain Eukaryota; kingdom Metazoa; phylum Chordata; class Mammalia; order Carnivora; family Ursidae; genus Ursus; species Ursus maritimus. The sequence goes on from NW_024423319.1 coordinate 27,270,374, forward strand.
CTGGCCAATGACTGAGCGAGGCAGTGGGACCAGAACCCCGCCATCGGTCCAGCATGAAATGCCTCCAATGGGACTCTTTGCTCCAGAAATTCCCCGTTGGGGCTGCCAGAATCTTTCTCATGTCTGCACGAAGTCTGATAGCCCCTCCTGCCCCAGACCTGCTTCCTTCCTTTTCCTTCATAGGTGTCACTCCCCAGTAAATCTCAATGTCTGCTTCCTGGACAACACTTCTTTTCTGCATTCTAGTTTTCTGTGAGGCCAGCTGGTTCTGGATGTTGTGCTATGTGACATGACTGATGGATCCCATGGTCACAGGCCCACTCCTGTATCTCCTTTGTCATAAAGGGGTCACCCTTGTTGGAGTCCACACTTGTGGATCATGCTTTCCATGAGTACCTGCATAGTGGTTCTGGGGGTAGGAAAAACAAACCCATACCCAAAATAGATATCTATCTATCCCTGTGCGAATGAACTGCTGGCCCTTCCAGGAGAGACGCGGCTGACTGCAGTAAACTTACTACCAAGTGACTGATTGGTCTCCTTGGGGGATGCTACCACACCAGGGCTTCGGCTTTGGTTACTGTTACTGGCCATTTAAACATTTAGAAGCATAATAGCCAAATCAATCACCCTAAGTGAGTGAGAGTGCGTCCATACTTTTGGGCCCATGCATTGCCCTAGTGCTTGCCACTATGCTGCACCTTTCAAGAACATGTTTTGCCAGAGTTTGGGTAGATGATGAAGAAGGGTGGTTAGCATCATTTCATTTACTTGGTGTCTTGGAGCTCTTCCATGGTAGATCCTTTCTGCTAGATGGTAACATTTGATACAAAAAATCTTCAACATTCATGCCCACTCCCACACGCCAATCCATGTACCTCTATTCCAGAATCTGTGTTTTTTTCTTTCTCATTTTCCCATCTTTCTCCTTCCAGGGCCCTGACCCAGCCAGTCCCCACTGCCTGTCAAGATTCATTCGAATCCTGGGGTCTGGCTCCTCTCACAAAAAGTAGATGGTCAGGTGCACAACCTGTAGTTCTGTCGTTGGGTACTTCATCTCTCTACGCCATCTTTCAAGGTTACCCCTGAGTGAGGCTGTGATGTAGTCATATGATGGGCGTTTCTAGATGCGTGGTCACTGTTCCATGGTCAAGCATTCTATTTCTCTCATGGCCTGTAGCTTGCCAGGAGCTATTTTCCACTGGCATTGCCTTGCCATAGAACTCTAGAGGCCTGCATTGTGATTGTCTCACATCTCTTTCATAAATTCAACACTGCATTTTTTTTTCAACATCAAAACCTCCAACAACACAGGGTCTGCCAGGTGGTATGGCCCAGGTAGCCTGGTTGCTTGCTCCATGGCTTAAATCTATTGTGGGGTCCTTTCTTGCTGTAGACCCTGCTCAAGATGGGTAAGGCTTTTGTTTCACCCATTATCTGGGCCAGAGCAGTACTCCTGTGTACGGAATGTATTACCTCCAGAACCCAAACAGACCTGTCGGGCATTGTGTTTACTTCTTTGGAGTAGAGTTTACAGGATTCAGCAATTTGTCTCTTGGGAGAGAATACTCCCGCATGCCCCTGATATTAGACCTCCTCATCACTGTACTGAATTATTAGGTCCCTGAATCTTTAAAGCATTTTTCTCTCACCCTCTGGAGCATGTATCTTACCAAGGCCATCATCATGCTCGTCACCTCAGGCTTATTCTTCTGGATCAACGTGATGATGTTCATCAATGTAAGAGAGCGACGCGATCATGTCCTGAGGGATGTCCAAATGGCCTATATCACTCTGGACTCCATTACGACAGAGGGTATAAGGATTAACTTAACCTTGAGGCAAAACTGCACATGTATTTGTTGTCTTTTTCATATGAATGCTCCCTTTTTCCTGCTCCCTTTCCTGACTGAGATAGGAAAGAAAGCATTTACCAAATCAATCACTGCATGTTACCTACCTGAAGCCATGGGGCTACTTCTTGGCTGAGTTTGTGGTAGTCTACAGTCATTCTCCAGGATCCATCTAGTTAATTCAGGGACTCCATTTTTTAATTAAGTAGGATATTATAGGAACTGCCACCCTTGCATTGTTTAAATCTTTACAAGTGACAGTGATTTCCACCATCCCCCTCAGGATGTGATACTACTTTTGATGTACTATCTTAGAAGTCATTGAGGGGAAGGAGGAAGCTTCAGAAACTTCTATTTGGCTTTCTCCACTATAGCCAAGGATTCAATGGAGGGATTACTCCAAATGCCCAATATGTCAATCCCAACTACGTATTCAGGTATCGTGAAAATGACCACCAGGTGAGTCAGCAGACCCAGTGGACACACTGTAAGTGAGGCTTTGGCCAGGACTCCATTTATTACCTGACCCCCATGTGACCCCACTTTAACAAGGGGGATGTGATGATGTTTCATATCTCCAAGTGTCAATGTCAGCTCAGACCCTTGGTCTAATAGCCCTTGAAATGTCTGGATATTTCTCTTTCTACAGCATACAGTAAATGTACAGTATAGACAGTAAATTTACCCAAGTAAATGACTGTGGGTCCATTTGGTAAGGACTGGGGGAAGGAATGGTATTGCAGGATTCTGCCCTTGGGGGCCATCTCTTCTGTCAGTAGGTTCTGGAACTGAAATCAGCTTGGATCTGGAAACTGGACTAGGAATTATGATTTTTTTTTAATTGGGAAGACTGACATCAAATTTTGGGTCATGTATTCTTACTCTTTTTATTTTATCATATATGCTAAGCAATACCCTGTTTGCCTATCTACTTGCATCTAGGGATGCTGTGTTTTATTGATCATCTCTTTAACTCCCTACAGATCAGTCCCTCTTGGTTGCCACTCTAGTCTTGTCTGCCGTTCCAACAATTACAACCCCTGGCTGCTGGTGGCTAAGCACTATCACCTGGACTCTGTTGCTGGCATGTAGAGAGAATTGCTTATCGTTTCCATTTCTTTCAACAAATTCGGGGACAACCTCCACTATCATCTGCTGTGGCCTGCAGGGAGAGCCACTGCTGAACTTCTTGGTGATGCTGCTGTCCCGCTCGCCAGCATTCCTCATGGCCTTGGTGAATGCTGTGTTCCCTTAGCCCTCACATGGAACATAGTCCTCCAGTGGGGCCTCTGGCCTCATATGATATATTCACTCCAGTACGTCCCCTTCCTTCAGCCTTTTAATTCCTTCCTCTACCATCTGCCACAATAATTTCGGAATTTCAATACTACTCAGTGTGGGTCATTGCTTTTTTCTAGGCTTGTAGAGGAGCCACCTATAAACAGCGAGTTTACACCAACCTCTGGGAGCCCTGCTAGGGTGTTAAGTCCTGTATCCCAAGAGAGTGCCTCCAAACCCACAAACTCTCCCTTATCCAGTCTTAACATAAAGCACCTCTCAATTAAGCACTTGCAGAATCTAGTCCCACCGGTATTCCCTTGACTCCTGCCAGCACATGCTGGCTAGATCTTCTAGTTCCTTCGGGGTAGAGTCCCTTTCCTCCCCTGTCAGGTTTAGCTTGTTTTGGGGAGGGTTGTGCTGCTCACAGTCCTGTTGTTGTGTGCGGGAAGGACCTCTGTGTCGTCTCCTCATACAAAGGATGTACTGGCTCTTATTTGGGAGGCGTGGGCTCTGAAGTTTCAGAGAAGCCTGGGGAGTTGAAATCTTCAGGAGCAAACACTTAGGTGTCCCCACCCCGTGTGTCAGGGTGCTGGGTTTTCCCAACTAAGGACCCTGACTTTGGCATAACATACATGCCCCAGTTGAGCATTCAACTATACTTGCAATTCAGCTACTCTAATGATCAAATCCTGGGTTTGCTCTTCACCTTTTTATGCTCACCATTGCATGAAATGAGAGTATCTGTGGGCTAAAGAGACTGTTGGGTTCTCACATTTAGTTTTTTAAAAAAGATTTATTTATTTATTTAATTGAGAGAGAGAGAGAGAGAGAGAGAAGGGGGAGGGGCAGAGGGAGAGAATTGTCAAGCAGACTCCCCGCTGAGTGTGGGACCCGATATGGCTTGATCCCAGGACCCCAAGATCATGACCAAAGCCGAAATCAAGAATCAGACACTCACCTGACTGAGCCACCCATGTGCCCCTCACATTTAGTTTTTGTTATTTGCACTCAGCTTTTTCTTATCTGTGTTTAGGGCATCAGTATAACTGAATAACAAGCATCAGATTCCATTTTCCTTATATTTATAATTCTCCCATACATTTCAAATGCTTGAGTCATTCCACCAGCGAGTCCTCTTTTCCACTGGCCCATTCTTCGAAAACACCACAGGCAAAAGCTTTAACAATTGGACTGCTGCCTCGTGCCAGGGGTTGTCTGTGCACAACTTTCCACTGGGAATAGGGTCCTCATTACTACCTTGGTGATGAGGGATCCAGTCCCCAAACCCCCTCTATGGCCTGCTTTCTTGGGACCACTTCTGGTACCAAATGTCACGGGTCAGACTCTCAGAGAAGCAGATGTGATGGGTTAGGAATGCAAAAGATTAATTAGGGAGTACACCTGTGAAAGAATAAGGACAAAGAAGCAAAACTTGAGCAGAGGGGCCATCAGATTGTTGTGTGGACCTGATAAAGTCTCTGCCAGCCCAAGGGGGTTTTCTGGAGCCAAGATTGCTCATTAGAGAAGTCCTGTGTTGAGTGAACATAGCAAGGTTCCACTGCTTTGCTTAATCATTAGCTGGGGGTTACCCCGAGGGAGTGTGACTTTATTACCATCTTGCTCAGTCACTGGCTGCAGCCTGCCCCAACAAGAGTGTGATCTCTGTTCAAAAGCTGAGGTGGAGTCTGGAGATGCTAACAGCTGGAGGCTGTCAGGTACCTACACTGCTTGCAGCTGGGCAGTAAGTCATTTCTTAAAGGGGAATATGAGGGGCGCATAACTATGTCTCCCACATGGACTGAGCCTAATACCGCTGTATATGAACTAAATTTATCTGTTCTGACTAAAGTTTATGTGGCCCTCCCACTATCCACCCAGTGGGTGAGTCTCACCAAGGAGATTCCATTTGCACATCTGAGTGTTCCATGACTGAATGCATGACCTTAATAGAGTGTAGCAGCTTGGGCCATTGGCCAGGGAGGGCACCCGTAGGGGTGGTGATGGTGCCTAGTACAGGAGATACTCCACATCCAAAGGGGGTTGAGGGCTTGGCTGCCTGGATAGTTGGTGATGAGGTAGGGCTTCTTTTGCGAGAAGAGAGACATTGAGAAGATGGCAGGCTGTGGAAAAGTGCCTTTGATGACTAATTACGTGGAAGGTGGGCTTCTTTGTACACAAAATGTGTGAGTTTATTCCTTTTCATTTTGTACAGTATAAGGTGGCACCTCTTCTCTGTCCTCAACACTGCTTCCTAAGTTATGCCTCTGGGTTATTTTTCCACTCCCCCATTTCATTCATTTGTTCATCAAACATTTACAATTCTCTTTCATTTGTGGAAATGACTAAGAGAGACTCTGCCCATGGTCTCTGCCAATGATCTAGTAGGGAAGATGATATAACATTATAGTGCTATGAAAAAGGCAAGCACTACTGGGATGGAATACAGAGAAAGAGTCTCTAACCACATCCCAGGGGGAGAGGATGGTCAGGGAAGGTTTCCCAGAGGAACTGATGCCAATTTGGTCTTACAGACAAACTATGAGTTAGTCAGGCATAAAGTTGAGGAGAAGAGAATTCCAGGTAGGTGGAGAAGCATATGCAAAACGATGGAAGCATGAAAAGACATGGCAGAGCCAAGAATTTCCCGTAGTTGAATATGAGAAGGTCTTAGTGGAGTAAAGAATGGAGGTGAAGGGATAGTGAACAACGAAGCTGCAGAAATGGGCTGGAGGCAGGTTATGAAAGGACTTTTATGGTAAACTAAGGGATTTACTCTTTTTTAAAGAGATTTTGTTTATTCATTTGAGAAAGGAAGAGGGAGAGAGAGAGCGCAGGGGGAAGTGTGGAGGGAGAGGGAGAGAAAGAATCTCAAGCAGACTCTGTACCCAGCGTGAAGCCCAATGTGGGTCTCGATCTCACAACCCTAAGGGATTTACTCTCATGCCAAAGGGCAATGAAGAGTGATGAGATCCAGAGAATCATTCTGGCTGCAGTGTAGAGGGTGAGTTGGGGGAACAAAAACTAGAAACAGGAGGAACAGTTGAGGCTATTGCATTAGGCCATATGGAAAGTGTTACAAGCTCAAACTAAGATAGGGATTCACAGAAGGAGGTGGAATTCAGAGTTCGGACGTGACTGAGGGTAAAGATGAGGGGAGGAGCACACAAGGTTGATAACCAGGTTTCAGTCTCTGAATCGGGTGTTTGGGTTTATGGTGGTGATTAACACCCTGTCTTACTGTCCTCTCCGCATGGCCCAACCCTCTGCAGTGGTGGCAAGAGTAAGGGAGGAGAGCTAAAGGGTGGGCTGCTTAGATCACTCAGAACACTTACACAAATACACATGCTTGCTTTAATCTAAAGTGGACATACCTCCCCACCCATTCTTTCCTTGCTCTTCCTTGGTTCCATTCAGGTTCCACCTCATATCTCCCTGAGCATTATGATAACCACCTTTTTAAATTATGCTTCCAAAGGTGATTTGTGTAGCTTGTTTGGAATCTGCACATTCCTTCACTGGTGACAACTCTAGTTGGTTTTCTTCCCTGTGAGCACAAATCATGTTATAGTTCTGAGATCCAAAAGATGAGAAGAATCATACACTTACTTTTCACTGCATCTTATAGCTGTACAAGTTGATGTTAAACTGACCCACTTGTTTTTTCATTGTCATTGTACTGTGATTCTGCTTCTGAGTGCAAGCCCATTTTTCTCATACTGTCACATCTACCAGTTTTAAAGTTTATTAGATTTATTCCTATATTTTACTTTACTCTCCATCAATGGTATTTTAAATCAGGATGGAGACTCTTAGAGGGAACTCTGGTTTAGCCGTGGGGTGAGGGTAAGAGCAGAGACAATTGTTTCTGTGTCGGACATGCTGAGTTTGATCCGCTTACAGGATAGTCCACGTGAGGAGGTACCATAGACCTTGAAATATACTGGTTTGACACTCAGGAGAAAGTTTTGAGATGGAAATGGGGACTTGAGAGACAGTGTAATATAGGTGGAAATGGAAACTATGGGACAGCACCCAGAGAGAGTGTACAAAGTGAAAAGAGAGGAAGAAACATGGTGGAACTCAGGAGAACACTGACATTAAGAGATAGAAAAGGAGACCAGGAAGCAGAAGAGGAATGAGCAGCAAGAGCGCAGGAGGAAGACCAGGAGAGAGTGCTGTTAATGGAAGTCAAAGGAATAAAGATTTTCAAGGTGGTACAAGTTAACAGCATCAAATTCTGGAAAGAGGCCAAATAAGATAATGACTATCAAGTAGGGCAAAGCTCTTTATGTAAAGAGTAAGTTAGTAAATATTTTAGACTTTGTGGGCAATAATGTTGCAAGTACTCAATTCTGCCATTGTAGGGTGAAAATAGCCACAGATAATATGTAAATGAATGGGCGTGGCTGTGTTCCAATAAAACTTTATTAACAAAAACAGGCAGTGGGCCACATTTAGCCTGTGGGCCGAAGTTTGACATCCCTTGCTATAAAGTAGGATTGCAGTTTACCGATGACCTTGTCAAGAGCAGTTCTTCTGGAGCAGTGGGATAGAAGCCATAGTACAATTATTGAGGAAGAAGAGATGGGGAGTAACAAGCTTTTCCAAAGCTCTATTGTAACTGGGGGAAAAGGTAGGCCTTAAAAGCCATTACCAGGTTGAGAGTGGGTTTCCAGTCTTTCAGGAAAATTAGTACTCTCATGGGGGAAGATGGCAATGTTGTTCGGAAATATTTGTAAAGTTGTTTCCCCCATCAGCCTACATTCAAGCTTCTTATGAGCTGTTGCCAGAGCTTTGGCTTGGGCAGGCTTAATGAATATTTATTAGGAAAAATTTAAATCAAGCATTTTGCTGCAGGACTGAAACTCGGTGAAACCACTGAAAGGCCAATTTTGCCAAATCTACTGACATGGGGAGAGGATTATTTCTGAGGCTGACGCTGCAGGTTCTTTTCTATTTTTATTTTTATTTATTTATTTATTGAGAATGAGCGAGAGAGAGAGAGAGAGAGAGAGAGAGAGCACACGTGAGTGGGGAGAGGGGCTCAGAGAGAGGGAGAGAATCTTAAGCAGATTCTGTGCTGAGTCTCAGGACCCCGAGATCATGACCTGAGCCGAAATCAAAAGTCAGATGCTTCACTGACTGAGCCACCCAGGCACCTTGGTTCTTTTATACTTTTATAGCGAGGGCGTTGTGAGTCAATAAATACGCAAATATCTCCTGCCCTGAGGGTGGCAGGAACGTGACCGTTCTGAGGCTCTCAGCAGCTAGGGGCCTATGAGGGCAAGGGGTGGCTTCTCAGTTGAAGAGGCTCGCAGCTTTGGATGCACAGAAGTTCCACCTGACTGTATTAGGAAGCACAATCCTAGTGAAGAGGCAGAAGGAAAATCTTCATGTTGGGCTCCTTACAGTTCTTTCTCTGAGCAAAGCGCAGGGTATGATTGGATGTGGATTCATCGTCTGCCTTGCCACCAAGCCTGCAGGGCCCCCTGAGGGCAGGAGCCACGTTTGCTCCTGCATCGTCTGTGACATTGCGAGGACGACGCCTGTCAAAGAGCTTGGGCATCTTGCCCGTTCAAATAAGTTTGTGTTCCCTCTGTTTTGAGGATGCTACGGAAAATGACAGACCGTCCGTAATACCTCCCTCCATCCTCTCCTGACCACAGTGACAAAAGGCCTCCCAGGAATCCTTTTGAGAAAGCCCAAAAGCGTGCCCTGCGTCTTCACTGAATATGAAGGTCTTGTCTATGACTCCCAGTCTTAGGTGTGCAGGACGTCTCCTAGCACCTCATGCCTTGGCTTTCAGTTCTAGAGGCAAGTTTCATTCATTCTCCATGCCACTCTTCCAAGACCTTGCCTTTCTTTCGGTCCAGAGTGATAGAGGTGAAACCGTCAGTCTCTCCAGTGGCCCCGGATTCGAAAGAGACTTCCTGTTGAGATGCTAAGTTCTGTGTGTGCCCACAACTGAACGCATTTATATTGCCGTTGAGGGTCCTATCTGCCAGGTGATCTGGTAATAAGCTGGTGCCCCAAAGCCCAGTCGAAGGGAATGAGGATAAGAGGGGAAGGGTAGGGCCCAGAGTGGCTGAATAGCTGGCCCTGGCTCCAACTGACAGGTTTTGGTGGTATAACTGGCTCATGGCCCTTCTGAGACAGCGTGTTACTCTATCTTCTGCTTCATGGAATCTGCATTCTGAGGAATAATGGTTCTGCTTCTTGCTTCTCAGTGTGTTCTCCTCTAGGTTCATCTCCCCAAGTCACAGTCAACCCTCTCTCCCCACCCAATACCAGGCAGGTGAATTACAGTTCTTGCCCGAGCCTACCAAGGTTTCCTCGGTATATTTGACCCTCCCATTGGAAGATTTTACAGTGCGATCCTATGTGAATCTTGATAGGCAAGGAAACCAATGCGGGGACCAAGGGGTGTTTTCCTTTTGTGCGCGGGGGCGGGGAGGGGGAACACGGGTGTGTGTGTGACATTTGAAGCTCAAGACCTTTTTGCAGACCTGTTTGGCAAGTCTGACCCGATGTGTAAGCAAGATATGCAGCCACCCACAGTCTGATTTGAGAAAGACTACTTAGATTCCTTTGGCTCTCCCACCAAGGAGGGAAAAAAAAAAACCAAACCCAAACCCCACCTGAACCCAAATTGCGCCCTGTCACCCCTGCCACAGCACCAGAGAGTGACTTTCCCTTCGGGGTAAACAATTGGAAGTTCCCGTTAAAATAGAAATCTATTATTTCGAAAGATCCAGGGGCATCATTTGGTGCTTGAACCGATTTTATCAGACTCCCCGCGCCCCCGCCGCCAGGGAACCATCACTCCAATCTGGTCACTGAATCTGTTCCCTGGGGACTCCATTCTCTGCCGGTGGGACTGCTGTGGTGTCCTAACCGAAGACAAGGAAAGCAGCTGAAGGGTCATAAAGCATGATGGTTGGCCAGCCCATCGCCATTTCTGAAGACGGTGAAGATGGGGGTAATCTGCTGAGGCCAAGTAATCGAACCTCGGTGTGTTTACATCAGCCTACACTTGAGAATCTTCTGAGAGCTTTCCTTTCCCACTCAGTTTTCTGTCTCCAACGCCTCGTGTTCCCTGTTCCAAACTCCGCGACCCCCGAGAGCTTCCTTCGTTTCTCTCTCTAGCGTCTCAACTGCCCTTTTCTCCTTCCTGGCTCAGCTGCAAGTGATCCCTTCCTTCCCTCCTAACATTATCCCCTGTTTTCTTTGGGGATCAGAATATAAAACCGGCCTATACATAAATACTTGCTGTATGTATTGGATAAAACCGTATTCCATGTTCAGAATCCAAAAATCAGACTAGATCTGTGGCTTTTCCTTTCTCTCTCAGAACTAGTGTAAAATCAGGGGCGCCTGGGCGGCACAGCGGTTAAGCGTCTGCCTTCAGCTCAGGGCGTGATCCTGGCGTTCTGGGATCGAGCCCCACATCAGGCTCCTCCGCTGGGAGCCTGCTTCTTCCTCTCCCACTCCCCCTGCTTGTGTTCCCTCTCTCGCTGGCTGTCTCTCTCTCTGTCAAATAAATAAATAAATAAAGTCTTTAAAAAAAAAAGAACTAGTGTAAAATCAGTACAGTCCTGAATTCATTACTTTTCTCTGCACTCTAGATCAGTGATCCTGGGTGGAAAGAATGTTTTTTTCCAATGCAATGTGAAGTTACTCTCAGGCATTCAGACAGCCAGTTACCTAAGAGCGCCAGGACACATACTTTGTGATGACGGGGGCAAGCATTTGGTAGTGTTGCTGAAGAACGTCAACCCTTAGTTGGGCACTTTGCTGGGAGCTCAGAGCTGGAGATGGGAGGATGCGAGACCAAGGTTAAGGTCAAAGCCTCTGAGGAGAGGGTCCCAAAGGGTGGAGGAGACAAAGAATAGGAATGGAAGGCCCTGAAGTCAAACTTTCCCTATCAATGAAGTCCTGCTTCTTGCTGCTTGTAGCCCCCGTCTCACTGTTGGCGATCCCGACAAACCTAACCTCAGGTCCAGGTGGCACACTGTTCTTTAGTTCAAGGGCTCTGAGCCTGACTGTGTGTGGTTGCATCTGAGTGTAGGCTGGGGGCGGTGTCATCCTTTACGAGAATCGCTAGCAAGGTGACTGTGACATCATTGGCAAAGCTTCCAGTGGGGAGTAGATTAGTGAACAATAATGTCTTGGCACCTGCATCTGAGTAAATTTTAAACAGTCAAAGCACAGACATGGAATTCTTTCTTTACAATTTTATTTACAAAATGTATTAAAACTTTGTACAATACCTCATGGCAATGAGGCTCCGTAATTTATGCCCACACATGCAATTTACGCTTTTACGGCCATTAGTTTGCTTGGCAATTTTTCTGTTCACTGAAGTACAGCTTTAACAACGAAAAGAAAAGAATCGGAAAAAAAATCCTCAAGTGACTACCGCCAAACTCCCATAGCTTGAAGTTAGTAGCAGAAATTTGAAGCAATCAATGTTTTTTTTTTAACATGCAAGTTTTTAAAAAATAACAAACCAATTTACCCGCCTCTTCATTCCCAGTGAAGTTTCCTCTGAAAAACTGATTTGACTCAATAAACATACATTTCTCTTTATACAGTGCCTATGAAAACATTTGTGTGTAGGTCGGTTGGTTCGTTTTCTACAACTTCACATTTGCACGGCGTTGGCTTCCTGCTCTGGACATCATAGCATTCAGAATTTGAAAATCACAGGTTCATGAAAACAAAACGGAACAAAAACACAACAGCTTTCTTTTTGTTTGTTCAATACCATTTAAAATTTGACAGGTGAGTTATTCGCTGATGACACAATTTTTGGAATGAAAGTTTATATTACACTTTTCTGGAAACGTTTCATTGGAACGAGACTTCTTCCTTCCTTTTCTGAAGACAAGAGCAAATGGGCAGCGAGTCGGCTAAGCATCTAAAGGTCACACTTGGGAAATGAATTCGAGCTCCTAGTTTTTACAGTCTGGAAACTTCCCAATGCACGTCACCGATGAGAGCAAACTACTGAACTACAGAAAGCATACGTCATTATATAGGAGGTAATTAGTGAGCGGAGACTATTTCCTCTGACTGTTCTGATAATGCCAACGGCAGGTACGCAATTAGTTACTTGATAGCCCGTGGAGCAGTGGAGCGATCTTCCGAGAGAGCCAGTGGAGACTGCTCCGAGCAAGGGCCTAGGAGTGATGCTGAGGCCCTTGGTTTAGCAGTAGGTTTGGGAATGCATTTTAGTCTTTGCAAACTAGAAAAGGACACATGCAGTCTGACGGAGAGCCACGGGCAGTAATGGGCAACAGCGGGGAAGACAGACCTAGCAAGAGTCAAGTCGGACTGAGAACTGTGGTCTGAGCCCCCTGGCCCACCTGGCGACGCGGTCCTGTCTCCGAGGCGTACACTTGAAAGGCATACTTAGCGGAGAAAGCAGAGCTAAACACAGTGTTGTTTCTGAGAAAGATACTCTAAACACATTTGGGAGTGTAGGCAGCATTTCCCTCACCTCAATGCGAAACACTCAGCTATATTGACTTAAAATGCACACTGAAGCAAGAAAAACAGATCTGTGAGCTGCAATTCCAGGCTTCTTGGAGAGCCCCGGGAACCGTTTTAGGAAAGCACCGAGAGGGTTTGCCTGATAGTGCCCCGTCCCTTGCTACACCACAAGCCAATTTCGAAAGCTCTGTTAATCCCTTCACCGAGGGGGAAGTTATCAAAGCATTTTCACAAAACCATTTCAAGAACACAGAGAAGTCACGGTTTAGTCCCTTTTCCAAAGTGTTTGAATTTTCTTAAGTGTCGCATTTACATTCTAAAGATATACACATTTCAGCAACGTTGAAAGGAAAGAGGGTGCACAGAACATCACTACCAACAGGAACTACCAAAAACATCTGGTCAGCAGATCCTAGGAGAAATGCCAGTCTGTCCTCCCAAACACAGGGAGTCAGAGATTTTTTTTCTTTTTTAAATCAGGAGGAATTAATTATTTTAGCTGAGATGGGCCTGTTTGCTGAACTCGAATTTAAAATTGTGTGTGTGTGCGCGTGTGCATGTGTGTGTGTGTGTGTGTTAAAGAACGTGGTGTTTGTATACTGAGCAGTGGTATCAAAGAATGGCTTTTGTCGAATTGACTTTTTTTAAATAAGATTTGTTTTCGCATATTGGAATCTTGCATGTCTATTTTTTTGTTGGTTTTATTTTAATTTTTTCTCAAGCAAAGCAAAAAGATTTCAATGATGGTTTGCATTGTCGTGAGTCTCAGAGTGTTCCATAAGGCACTGAAGGAAAAAAACATCAGTTTTTCCTATTGAAAGGTCATTGCACCATCAGCAATATTCGTGTCACGCCCGACACCAAGGAGAGTGAAATCTGGCTCCGGATCCTTGAAGCAGCCACGTTTTCGGTGATTCCTCTCATCACATGCCGCCAGTGGGACAGGATCTGCAAAGGCAAGGGGGAAACTTTCATGTGAACGGGCTTTCTCTTAGGAATTGCCACATTTCTTACGGCTCAGCCTATCTTGGATGCGAACCATGAATGTTTTCCCAAACTGGCATCTCTGGGGCTGCACCCGTTTTGACTGGCTTTAGGCAACAAGTCTGCTTAAATTCTCTCGCCCGATGCAAATGCTTTGCAATAGGTTAACTGAGGTTCCTTCTCTACTGTGCCTTGTACTAAGGAATCTACAGATGTCGCGTGAAGTCTAACTCCAGGCACATCACTTAGGATGCGGGTAGACTAGGAAGTCTTGGTAGCATTTATATAGAGATATTCAGGACGGCTACCCTGCAGGCTGTATTCTGATTGCAGAACCTGTGACAGGGGACTGTTTACCTAAGACAGAGGATAACCAGGGTTCTGTGTGGCTTGCTCGATTGAAATCCATTTGACTGCGAGAAGAAAAGTTGCCGTTCGTGCTGGAAAGGGGACGGCTTGTCCTTCTTAATACCTACAACCTTGGTTATTCTAATCTGAAAGTAGCACACGGGCTTTAAAGGGGAAGCACATTCCAGGAAGAGGTCCGAACGGTGGTACCCATGGAGGTGCTTGGCATCCACGGGGTCTTTGCCGGGACGTTAGAGGCCTGGCTGGGGTGCCGTGGCTGCGCTAGTCCAGGCTTTCATTTGCCCCCGACGCTGAAGCCTGCAGCACACTTTCCTGCCCCCCCTTCAAGCTCATACCCCTCTCTTCTGGCCTCTCCCTCTATACCAAGGGAACCCTTGTTTTTCTCCTGAGCCAACAATTTCCCCAGCAAGAATATAGATGCATGGGCTGCAGAAGCAGCATTGATCATTTTGAAAATGGGCCGCATGAGCCAAGTTCATGTTTTCTGGGAAGACGAAACGGAACCGTCTTAGAGGAAAAATGGAAACCTTTTCCCTTCACCTCAGGCATCTTGAGGTCTTGAAAATGAGAAGCATTTCAACAATACCGTTGAAGAAACCAAAGAAGCTAGAAGTAGTTCTTGATGGCAGTGGGGAAGTTGGGAAGAATCTCTTAAGACAGTTAGCAGAGCCACCCCTAGGCGCAGTGAACCTGGAACACTCGGCGGTCGGTCACCTGCCGAGGCATGCTTGGGAGCCACCGTTCCAGTAGCTGGGCAGTAACCCAGAGAGGCAGCAGGTGGTCGGGAGGCTGGCTGCTCCCTAGCGGGTGCTGGACCTGAGACCAAGACACGTGTTTCCTCAAGGCTGATAGCCCTGACTAATCGCACCCACACAGCAGGAGAGCTGACTCCCTCTTCTTTCAAGGATGCTCTTTATTAACCAGGTTTCACTTGGACCATATATTTGCAGGTGATTTGCCCTGGGGTCAGTTTTCCTGAAGAATTACTGGTATCCCAAACTCCTAAGGTTGGCTCTGATAATTAGCAATAAAAGTAAAATCTCAGGGTGCCTCTTGATCTCTGTGCCCCTGCATAGGCCATGACAGATCTGGGCCGATTCAGAGAACCGGAAGCCTAATAACTAGGTAACAAATGAGAAGTCATTAGGAGATCTTCCAGAACTTCGTGGCAATTAAAAGATGAATGGATAAAGGGCTCACCCTTCACGTAACCAGCCTTACGTGACCAAACTGGCTGAGAACAGCAGGGTGGCTTCTGTTTCCTGCTCAGCTTGCTTTGTGCCTCTTGGCCTGATACACGGAAGGATTTTTCTGGCATCCTCTGAGGCTTTTCCTTCTTGTCTGGAGACTTCACATAGACTCAGAGGACAGATTTGTTTGCCGAGGCTTTCCCCAGCTTTTCTTTTCATCCCAGGCTAGTTGCCAAACTGCTAGCGAACTGGGCCGTAACCACATCGGCACTGATGTCTATTAAAATGTGATTGTTGCCTCATTTAGCCTGAAGTTCGCCTCACAAAATGGATCAACCACGATGAGTAAAGGAAAGCCAGGGAGCCAGGAGCTGTGGTGACTTCATTTCCACCTGAGGCCTGCCACATTCGGCCCCGAGGCTTGCTGATCCCAGCTTTTTCTTTTTTTCCCTTCCTCTCTTTCTCTCTCTTTCTCTTTCTGTCCTTCCCCCTCTGCCCTTCCCTCTCTCATTCCCTCCCTCTGTCCCTCCATCTTTCCTTTCCTCCCTTAAGTTACATGCCCTGAGATCATTTTCTCTAGAATCTTACTACTGCCCGGACCCGCCGCAGCAACACGGCCTGGAAGGCTGTGAGAAATGAAGAGTCTCAGGTGGCACCCCAGACCTGCTGAACCGGAAGCTGCATTTTTATAAGTTCCCACGTGATCCGCAACGTCCACTGACGTTTGAGAAGCACAGTTCTGGGGCTTTAACGAGACGCTGAGGCTGTAGTAGTGGAAGAGTAGAGACATAGGTTCCCGGATGGAATGGCTGATAGTAAAGAGGGTCTGGAGGCTGTGTGACCCTGGGTCCTGATACCTGTCTCACAAAGATGCTTTTGGGGGAAAGCAGGAGAGTTTGACTCTACAGCCTCACGTGCAGTACGTCAGAAGTGAGGCATATGCCTTTTTTGGTAAACAAGTGGGACACAGACTTAGGATCTGCTTTCCGTTTGACGGGATCCCGTAGGGATTTCAAGGTTCCTGGAGGCCACCAGGCCATGGACGGTTAGAGGCGGAATGGTTTAGCAGAGAGAATCCAGCTCCAGGAGGAAGGAGGGCTGGGCTCTAGTCCCAGAATGGCCACTGCCTAGTTGTGTTGCCTTGAGCAAGTCACTCGGCGTGACTGGGTCTTAGCTACCTGAAAGGGAAAACACTTTGCGACCCATTACCTCAAATGAGGCAATAGATGTGAGAGCACTTGGAAAACTGTTAAGCCGATTTCAGATGTATTCTTTTTTTGGATGCCAGTATTTCAGAATTTGGGATAATTAAGGTAAGCTGAAATCACCCATGTTCTCTGCTCTGAAAAAGCAAATCGTGTGCCCCGAATTGTAATGGGCGTATATAACCTACTCAAGAGTAAAATATCGTAAGCTCACTGGCACGTGAAACGCTTGCACGCCAACAGTGCTAATTACAGATGGAACTATGTATTGTACATTCAGCAATGCAATGGGAACACTCGGTGAAGGGTTAGTTCATGTTGTGGCAAAGGGTTGCAGTCTGCAGCAGGAGAGAACAACCAGCAACTTCACCAAACAAGGTAATACTTCCCATGGTGAAGACACATGATTTATGTGCATGAAATATTATTTAAAAGGGGGCCAAATTTAGTTCCACAATGTGAAATACAAGGAGATCAAAATGCAAATACTGCATTTGTAGAAACTCGAGTGCATTCAAGGAATTTGTATGGACTGTGACTCAGGAGGTCAAACATCTCCCACCTAGAATGAGGGCTGTGAAGTTGCTAGTTGTTCTGTTCCCCTTCAGATAGGTGTTAGCGATGACAGATGCACTTGAACGTAACAAGACTATATTTTTTGAAACACCTCCAGAACAGACAGATTAGCCCACTGCAAGCTTGCCTTTGAACACGTCTGAGCTATTGGTTGGGGTAGGGGTGGGGGTGGCTGTAGCTGCTGGAGTCAAGGTGGCATCAGTTAGGTTCATCTAAGTATGGACTTGGGGCAGCCAACAGCAGGGAGCCCAGCCTGTTCTATGGGAGACACTTACCTGAATATCAGTTCCAAGAAAGGGACAACAAAGGAACTCAAAGATTAAAGAAATGGTCCTGGGCTTAGGCTTACGAGAACCACCGCACCCTTACAGAAGCACTGCATTTGTCCAGGTGGCAGTGCCCCACTCTTATTCCTCACTCTACCATCGGTTCCAGAGCCTCTGCTTTCTCTAGAACTGCACTGTCCAATATGGCAGCCACATGCGACCACTGAACACTCGACAGGTGGCTAGTACAAGTTGAGATGTAGCAAAAGTATAAAATACACCCCAGATTTCTAAGACGTAGCATGTAGAAAATAACGTAAACTATCTCATTCACTTTTGATATTGAGAACATGTTGAAATGAGATCTTGGATATATTAAGTTAAAGAAAATGTAGCATTAAATTAATTTCACTTGTGTTACTTTTAAAAGTGTGGTGACTAGGTCACTTCAGATCACACATTTGGTTCACATATGCGGCTCGCAAACATTCCCATTGAACAGCGCTGCTCTAGAGAATTTCTTCTCCTTTTGGGTCACACCACAGTACGATTACGACGGTGCTATTAGAAAAGCAGCGCTGCCCGACAAGAAAGCGCAACCATTGTTCTCAAAGAATCAAATGGTTGCAAATAGACAATACTTGAAACAAGAAACCGAAGTGAAAAAACAAAGAGAGAGAAAGAAAAAGAGAGAGAGACTAACATACAGTAAGGTAAGGCTGATTAGTTTACTAGACCTTGACCGTACCCCTAGATCTTAACACTCTCTGTTCCATACACGTTGTAGCCTTCTCTGTATGTAGCGTAATTTTGAGTGTTGGTGGCAGGAGCAGGCTTAAAGTTTTGGGTGTTCTTTGTGAGTTTCATGCGTTTGGACTCTGCCCGTGATTTGTAACAGAATTCTATCAAAGCCACCATCATGGCCAGCCCCAGACCTCCGACAAGTATATAGAAAACGCCTGCCACATTGCTCAGGCTGAGAGCGCTCGTCTTGTCCTAAGAGAAATGAACAACGCGATTAGTTCTTGGGGAAAACACAAGCAATGGGACATCATAATACATGACAACAATATAGGATAGTTCTAAGTTGTAAAATAACTAAACATTGATGTAAGTAAGTGTTATGACTCGACTCTGGCAACTGGCTGATATTTCACAATGGCTGGCGAGATGGAGGATTGTGCTTCTGTCGACAGTTGTGGTCCACACCTAGCTGTTCATTGACTTTGACTCCTTAATTCCTTTGGTACCTCAAAATGGTGTCAACGACGAAATAAAACAGTGCTAGGCCATGGGGAGCAGAAGTGTAAACACAAGCACAATTCATTCCTCTGCAAGCCTCAAAGCGTCATTTGCCAGAGTTGAGCTGTGACATAATCTCTAGAAATGTAACACTCTTTTCATTTGGGAACTTGAAGCACTCTTTCCCCTCTCTGGCCCGCAACACCCCTTTCTCCCTTGTTCTCCCTGGGACAAACTTGTCAACAACTTGTCTGTAAGATACCAGGTGAGAATATTAGAAGTTCCTGATATTCTTATCTGGGGAGTTACTTGGCGAGGGTTTGTTTAAAAGGGATTAACTCTCCCCTTTCCCATGGTGGCTGAGAGAGCGCTCCCTTCGGGACTGGTTGCTGAGTTCGCATCCTCAGGGCAGCAAGTCTTTGTGCCACTGGCACAAGGGCACAGCACAAAGAACTGGCTCCCTTCCATCTTCTGAGAGTTTAAGGAAAACTGTCAGGAGGACCCACTGGGTCCTGAATTGGCTCCATACAAATCAGAAAGCTTTTCTAGGAGGCTGATGATTAAAAAAAAATCCAGCTCATTTTTAGCTTTATTCCAGGGAATGTAGCGAATAATTAAAAAAAAAAATACTACGCTTCTCTGTTTTCTATTTAAAATGGGGGGGGGGATTGAGGAAGCCGGTCAGTGACTTTCAGGTCAAACTGTGCAAATCTGACTATCTGCCTGTATGGAAAAGCAAAAACTGAACTGCTGAACAATGGAAAGAAAAAGGTTGGTGTCTTGAGCCCTACCTTGAGCTAGGGCACACCAGGTGCCCGGAGCCTTTCTTTGAAAAAAAATAAAATAAAATAGCATTTTGTAGTCTTTTTAGAGGGAATGTAACCATTTTGCTGCTGAATGCCATTGAATAGAATACCCAAATTGTTCCATCAGTGACTTGACTATCTCATTGACATGGCAACACAGCCACAGCTGACCCTCAATGCTGTGGCTCATCCAGTCCTGATATCACTGAAAGGATTAAATGGGGAGATGATAGGGCCATGTCCTGATTCTATTGGGATAGGAGCCAGCGGTATACTTGTTTACTTGAATAAGAAGGCCAATTGGAATTGCATTGCATGGTTGGGGAGGGGGGTATGTGCGAGCCTCCTGTCTACAACAACCTTGCAAATAGTCACTCTTCTAGGGCGAATGACAGGTAACTAGAGAAATGGGAGTTTCTGTCGCTTATGAAACAATGGATCATTTCCTTAAGGAGGCTGGCCAGGCTCTCTGCAGGGATGCTCCACAGCCCACTAGACGGACCAGCCCTGGCAGCCCTCCCTCTGCCGTGCCGTTGCTCTGTGGAGGCGGCATTTGATGGGGGGAAAAGTGTCCTTGCATGTAACCTGCTTTACGTCGTAGCAACAAGAACAGTTTCCAGTTCCACGTATTTAAGTTTCACAGAATTCCCTGTCGTGGGATGTGGAAAACCAGTAGCAAAATGGTTCACTGCACAGGGGAAATGAGTGGCATTTCATGAGATGAATTAACTGATACCACAATATTAGTTCAAAAAAAGGCAAGGCAAAAATTGAAACTAAAAAGAACTTTCTTAGGGGAGCAAAGGGGGGCAGGAAGGAGGCGGGGAAGAGTGTTTCATGCTTATCAATGTGATGTCATCCTGAGAATGTATACTCTTAAGGAGCATGCGACTCAATTTCCAAAAGACTACGTACAGAGATTCAAATGACACCTTTGCAAGAGAGAAGTGTGACAGACTTAAAATTAGAGATCCAAATAGATGCTGAACTCAATCGACAGCAGCTGGGAGAAGGCTAATCGTTCTGCTTACAGAGACCAGTCTTTGTTATTTATTTCTTTGTTTTCACATGGGATCAACATCACGTAGGAATAACCGAAGGTATTTACAACTACAAAGTCTCTGACACTGTAAGAGGTTAAGAGAAAGTACTGTCACAACTGGATCTTTTTTTTTTTCTGGTTGCGGTTGTTGTTAGGTTTTCTCTTTGAACTTTCGAAATGTGAGATACAGTAAAACCCCCTTATAACACAGCTCAGTCTTTTCACAGCTTTGGAAGCGCGGTGGGCCGGTTTGCGTTCCTCTGTCAACACTAGCTCGGTCTGGTCAAGGTCAACGGTTGATGCCCTGCGGCAGGTCTCCGCCCAGCGGGGGGCCGCCCGCCTCGTGCCTTTCGCGCTGGTGTTATAAAGGGGTCCCACTGTGTCGGGGGGGGGGTGTGTGTGTTGGGAAGGAAAGCCGTTTTGGGGTAGAAAATCAACAGTGGTTCAAAATGTGATTGCTAATCAGCGACTGACCTTACTCCCGGAGTCCTTGGCTCCGCACTCCCCCTTATCGTACCACCATTTGTTTTTCAGCTTGTCTAAGATGCCTTGTTCACTGAGTTTCAATACTGCAAGGTTTACAGGCGTTCTTCACGTGGGAAATAACATAAATAACATTATATTATGTTATTTTATGTTATTCAAGCTTCAAACTACTTTAAAACTATAGAAAGCGATAAAGCAGGGGGCCCTGGCCACAGAGTAATTTTAGAACACTGCAGGCAACCTGAGCATTACCTTAAAAAGTTAACACTACAGCAACGCTATATTTACCAGGGCCTGCCCATATCGCTTTGAGTAATCGGCACACACTGTTAAATAATGAGGATAGAAAAACAGGCACTCCTCGGATAGGCTATGTGTGGTGGGGAGGAGGGCTCCCCTCAAGTGACAATCGTCCTGCGGCAGCTCGCGGTAGCTTTGGGGCGGAAGTGTGTTAGGTTTGATCTAACAGGGTGTCTTGTTGTACTTCCAGACAGACAGCAAGCTCTACGGAGGAGGGGGGAGGGGCGGGGCCAGAAGGGGAAGCGGCTCCGCACCGGGAACGAGACAAAAGGATGAATCGGAACAGAAGAGAAAGTAGATTCTACGTGCACAACGTGCCTTCTGATTAGTCGTCTTTTATCACGCAAATCTGTTGCCCCGATGAAACTGATCTCAGAAAGCACCGTCCTACAGATCTGTCTTCATTCCACAAACTGAATTCTTACGCACGTCCTGCTCTTAGGATTGAGGGTAGAACGCAGACCTCTGAGTTGCGGCTGAGAGGGGTTTCAACAACGAGAGAACCGGCCTGGGGCTTGTTTCTGTTACTGACCGGATGTCGGCGGTCAACTCAGATGACCAGAGGGTGAACCAGATTGTTTAAAAATTGATTATTAATATGGCGTGATCTAAAATGGCAAACGGATTCTGCCACAGTGGGTAGTACGGCAGAGAAGCAGTTTAGGTAAGCTGTTCTCCTAAGATAAGACGTCCTGACTCCTACAGCCCCGGGAGGTCAGGCCGTTGCTCCCTAGCCCTCGGCCTCTTAAAGCATCGGGCCTGCGGTCCGAGCCACTGGGCAGACACGGGAAACCCTGCTGGTCTCAGGTTAGGAGTTCCTCCCTAAGAAATTTCTTCAGCTGTAAAAATAGGAATAGACCTTTACCCTGTCGTCTTTCTCGAGCTAATGAATTTTAAGTAAAGTATCTCTCATAACTTCAGATAAAAAATGCATTATATTTAGAGGGTGGCATAATTCTATGACGAGGCGATAGACCACTGCGGGTTCAGAGGCACATGAACGATATTGTGAATGCTAGCGCCTGTGATGCTGGACGCCACCCATTCCCACCTTTCTGTTGCTATGAACATGCCATCGAATTGCTTAGCTTATTTGGGGTAAGTTGGACCCACCAACATATCCAGTCATTGAGAAGACTTCCTGTAGTCCCAGAGATGTGGCCTCTATCAGACCAAGTCCCCAAAGCCTATTTCCTTTCTCTCCCCCTTTGCCGTTGAGAGCAGAGGGACCATCTCATCCTGCGATATTCTGAGAAATGTACCATCATTTAAAAATAATATGCAATTTCAGAGTACTTGAGATTTGAAAAACTATAAACCTTCAGTGTCAGGGAGGTGACACTTTCTCGGTTGGCGCCGGGCTTGGCAGCCAGAATTATCTGCGTTTTGTATCTCACCAGGAAATTGAGGTCCTTTTATACTTCAAACCAGTTCCTTCAATCATTGCTCAGAAACTTAGCCTTCTCGAATGCCAACAGGATTGGCTTGGGATGCAGGGCAACAACAGATACTCAAAACTTGGAGCCTCTTTCAGATATTATTGGCAGTGAAAGTTCAGGCTTAGACTTTCAGTTTCACTTATGGGTTTATTTTTAAAGATTTTCTTTTTGAGTAATCTCTACACCCAACGTGGGGCTTGAATCTTGAGCTTACAACCCCGAGATCCAGAGTTGTGTGCTCTGCCGACTGAGCCAGTAAGGCACCCCAAGTCTAAGATTTTTAAAGGACAGACAGGCCATCTATGGCCCTGAGATCAGTGTTGGAAGTGCCTTCTCATCTGCTTCCCGCTGTCTGCTCCCCTTCTGTCTCTCCTTTCCCCTTATTAGTTTCGTTTTATCACCACCTCCCCCCCAGCACTGTGCCTTAAGGCAGATGCTGGCATCCAGGCCCCGATGGTGGGGGGCTGCTTCCCAATGGCACCTGGGTGCCCGATTCCATCAGGACCCCAGCAAAAAGTACAAAGCATTTTCTTTCTCCTTTCTGTGCTTCCCCCTTTCTTATTGCAAAGGGCGCGGTGTCCTCCCGCTGCTCTCTGACGAAGCCCTTACTGGTCCCTGTCCTCCCTCAAGGTCCTATGTTCTTCAGATGACTTCATTCAATTTCCTTAGGACAGAGACTCTTAGTGGCTCTCCAGAACGGAGCAGTCTGATGAAAGGCACTCCCACTATGGTCCAAATAGAGATCTCTCCCTAGAAAGCCCAGGTTTTGAAGAAGGTTGTCAACCATTAAGTGAGCTAGGTTGATAAGAGTGTTACATGTTAGTTTAGAACAATAATTATCAGAGTGTGGTCCAGGAACCCCTAGAGGATCCCCATGATCAAACCTATTTTTCTAATAATACTAAGACCTTCCTTTCCCTTCTCACTCTCATTGCCTCCTGCTGCACAGTGGAGTTTCCTGGAGGCTTCACAACACGTGATCTCGCAATAGGTTGAAGGAAAAAGCAGAAACAAGAATCCTATTCTCTTCTATGAAGCCAGATATTAAAGAGATTTGCAAACTCATAGGACAGTGCCACTCCTTACTAATTTTGTTTTGGAATACTGTAGTTAGTTTTCATAAAAAGTATGCTATTTATGTTAACATATGTTGGGTTTATTATTTTTAAAATAAATTAATGAATACATGCTTTTAAAACTCCATTTTAATTTCCGGTAAGGCAAATATTAGTAGATATATCACACATAAACAAAATCTCTTGGGAGTTCCCTATAATTTTGAAGTGTGTAAAGGGGTCTTGGGACAAAGAAAAGTTTGAGAAGCCCCGGTCTGGGAGCAGGGAAGGCTTTTCCTGTGCCGGGGCCTGTTCTAGGCCGCCACCATCCACTGTTGCCCAAACCCAGGCTCAGTATGTCAGCACTTTAGAATCCTATTTCTGACAAATGGCCTATCCCTGCCTGAGGCCATCCAGTGGCCTCCACAGAAAGGCTGGGCACTGCTCTCCACGTCTGTGGCCTCCGTGGTTACTGTGGAGGTTACCTTAATGCAGTGGTTCTCAATCAGGGGTACTTTTGGCCTCCAGGGGCTGTTCGGCAATGTCTAGAGTCACTTCTCATTGTCACAACTGGGTGGGGGGACACTGCAGGCATCTAGTGGGTAGAGGCCAGGGATGCTGCTAGACCCCCTACTGTGCACAGGCCAGCCCCCACCCCGAAGCCCCCAATGTCAAGTGGGCCGAGGTTGGGAAGCCCTGCCTCAGAGCATCCAGACCTCATCCGGTGCCCCAGGACTTTAGAGAAACCTGACAAATGATATACTTTTAGAAGTTTAGTCTTGATTGGGAAAAAAGAAATCACAGGGCTTATGAAATCTGGCAGGGAACCAATGTGCGTTTGGGAACTTCTAAATAAAAATGAAGGAGAAAAACAAACATTTCAAGCAGCAGCACAGCCAAGGAGCATAAAAGCTGTAATCAGAAATCACAGATAATGCCACTTAACAAGGTTAGGATAGCTGCCAAGAAAAGAAAATACTTTAAAGGCCTAAATCTCCTAGAACTGCTTGTTGCTGTGTGTGTTTGGGGGGGGGGGGGATGCACTCCTGAGATGGCAGAGAAAAACTGCCAGGATTTTCTTTCTTACTGTACCTTACTGGGTGTATTGCCCAGCTCAATCCAAATCAACTGAATGTATTGACACCCTCCCCCAACACACACACACACATACACACACACACACACACACACACACACACAGAGTTTGGGATTTTAAAGGAAGAGGAATGAGGTGGGCATTTGGTCATTTTAAATGTCACTTTCTCCACGAAGCCATTTATGCTCCCCACCTCTGTATTTTCTCCCCTCCTTATTATTTATACCCATGCCTCATAACTTGCACAGGACTGTGTGCTTTTCAAGTGCAGGGACCATGGCTTACATATTATTCTCTCAACAAATGCTGGTTGAACTCTCTTTTAGAGTTTTGCTTTTCAGCCTGGTATTTCACAAAATTATCACACTTCCTCTTATTGCTCAAATTGAACGATCACCCTAGGAAGGTAGATTTATGGTCTCTACTTTGTAAGTAAAGAAACCGAGGCACAGATCGGTTAGGCAACCTGCTCACGCCTGCACAGCAAACGAGGGGGCAGGCCAGAGGGCAAATGCTTATCTCTTCAACCCTGTACCGTGCGTTCTCCAATGGAACACACGGAAGCGTGGCAGTCCTCCTTATTTTTGTTCTTGTGCTTGGATGTTCATAATGAAGTTTGTCTTCAGGGACCACCGTACTGCAAATAACTATCACCCTAGCAAGGGCACGCTGGCAGCTGGGGCCTTCCACTGCGCAGCGGCAGCGTGTCCCCAGGGGAAGGCTTCAGAGCAATTACTGCAGGCCCTTGCCTGGTGCCTCAGAGAATTGTAAGTCAGAAATATTTATTGTACTCACCTCGGTAGAGAACAGAAAGAATTAAACAAACTAGGTCAGATTCCTGTCATGGAAATTAGTCAGGCGTTCTCCCCTCTGCCAGGCTTGGGAGGGCTCTGAGTACAGCCCTCCCAAGACAAGGGCAAGGGCCCAGAGGCCCAGAGGCCTAGGCAGAGAGCAGGAGAGCTATGTGAGGTAATTTCAGGGGGTCTGGGAGTGTGTCCGGTCTGAGAATATTTTCCTCCCGGGGACCTGAAATTCCATCCTGAGAATCGCACACCTTTAAGTTTGAGCAACAGTCCTTGTTAAAATACAAAGCTTCTTGGGGGAATGGGAGATGGGCCAGAGTAACTATTTACAAATCCCAACTCTCTGTTCCATTCTGTTTCAAAACTGTTCAGAGAGGAAGAGGGTAAAGCTCCCCCTAAGAAGAGATCCGTCCGCTGCACCCGAAGTCATAGAAACGCGCGTGGACTGGTGAGCGGATGGCAAGGGTTAAGGGCCGAGGTGAATTAGCCTCATTTGAAAGCGTGGGAAACTTTCCTGAGTGTAGGGAAAAGTCCTGGAGTGGCATCGATTTTTTTTTTTTAAATAGCGGTAGTAACGTAATTCATAATTCATAATGCTTTGAAAATGAGTTCTACTTTGGGGGGGAAAAAAAAACCCTGATACAGATTTTTGCTTATCTTGGCCATCCACACCTGGCAGGACCTCAGCTACAAAGGACGGTGCTCACGAATCCAAGGTATCCAGCCCTGGGTGGCGGGTGTCCAGGTTTCCAGCTCATTCCTGGCATGTGCCAGCCAGGTCAGTGTTATCTTAGTGATGGCTAGCGTTACACAGGGAAACAGTTTCAGGATAAGAAGACCGTTTTCTTTACTGTGAAAGTAGAAACTGTTTACTTAAAAAAAAAAAAAGCCCAAACTAAAATTTTTTATATATTTCAAAAGAAGAGTCAAATTTGTTTTTCAATTTTGAATTCAGGAAATACCCCAAAATAGGTAGTCTGGAGCCATGAACAAAGAACAGAGAAGTGTGGGGAGAGGCTGCGAGGGTGCCGAGTTTCCCCAGAGTGGGAAAGAAGACAAAATGGCCTAGTGAATTAATGACCACATTGATTCCTCCCAATGGTGATCCTGGAAGGGTTGATATAAAAATCTGTACTGTGGCCAT
>NW_024423319.1:27297015-27299574 GCF_017311325.1 Ursus maritimus
AAAAGAAAATACTTTAAAGGCCTAAATCTCCTAGAACTGCTTGTTGCTGTGTGTGTTTGGGGGGGGGGGGGATGCACTCCTGAGATGGCAGAGAAAAACTGCCAGGATTTTCTTTCTTACTGTACCTTACTGGGTGTATTGCCCAGCTCAATCCAAATCAACTGAATGTATTGACACCCTCCCCCAACACACACACACACATACACACACACACACACACACACACACACACAGAGTTTGGGATTTTAAAGGAAGAGGAATGAGGTGGGCATTTGGTCATTTTAAATGTCACTTTCTCCACGAAGCCATTTATGCTCCCCACCTCTGTATTTTCTCCCCTCCTTATTATTTATACCCATGCCTCATAACTTGCACAGGACTGTGTGCTTTTCAAGTGCAGGGACCATGGCTTACATATTATTCTCTCAACAAATGCTGGTTGAACTCTCTTTTAGAGTTTTGCTTTTCAGCCTGGTATTTCACAAAATTATCACACTTCCTCTTATTGCTCAAATTGAACGATCACCCTAGGAAGGTAGATTTATGGTCTCTACTTTGTAAGTAAAGAAACCGAGGCACAGATCGGTTAGGCAACCTGCTCACGCCTGCACAGCAAACGAGGGGGCAGGCCAGAGGGCAAATGCTTATCTCTTCAACCCTGTACCGTGCGTTCTCCAATGGAACACACGGAAGCGTGGCAGTCCTCCTTATTTTTGTTCTTGTGCTTGGATGTTCATAATGAAGTTTGTCTTCAGGGACCACCGTACTGCAAATAACTATCACCCTAGCAAGGGCACGCTGGCAGCTGGGGCCTTCCACTGCGCAGCGGCAGCGTGTCCCCAGGGGAAGGCTTCAGAGCAATTACTGCAGGCCCTTGCCTGGTGCCTCAGAGAATTGTAAGTCAGAAATATTTATTGTACTCACCTCGGTA
The DNA here is from genome assembly GCF_017311325.1 of Ursus maritimus. NCBI lineage: Eukaryota > Metazoa > Chordata > Mammalia > Carnivora > Ursidae > Ursus > Ursus maritimus. Next base: position 27,297,947 of record NW_024423319.1, read on the forward strand.
GAGAACAGAAAGAATTAAACAAACTAGGTCAGATTCCTGTCATGGAAATTAGTCAGGCGTTCTCCCCTCTGCCAGGCTTGGGAGGGCTCTGAGTACAGCCCTCCCAAGACAAGGGCAAGGGCCCAGAGGCCCAGAGGCCTAGGCAGAGAGCAGGAGAGCTATGTGAGGTAATTTCAGGGGGTCTGGGAGTGTGTCCGGTCTGAGAATATTTTCCTCCCGGGGACCTGAAATTCCATCCTGAGAATCGCACACCTTTAAGTTTGAGCAACAGTCCTTGTTAAAATACAAAGCTTCTTGGGGGAATGGGAGATGGGCCAGAGTAACTATTTACAAATCCCAACTCTCTGTTCCATTCTGTTTCAAAACTGTTCAGAGAGGAAGAGGGTAAAGCTCCCCCTAAGAAGAGATCCGTCCGCTGCACCCGAAGTCATAGAAACGCGCGTGGACTGGTGAGCGGATGGCAAGGGTTAAGGGCCGAGGTGAATTAGCCTCATTTGAAAGCGTGGGAAACTTTCCTGAGTGTAGGGAAAAGTCCTGGAGTGGCATCGATTTTTTTTTTTTAAATAGCGGTAGTAACGTAATTCATAATTCATAATGCTTTGAAAATGAGTTCTACTTTGGGGGGGAAAAAAAAACCCTGATACAGATTTTTGCTTATCTTGGCCATCCACACCTGGCAGGACCTCAGCTACAAAGGACGGTGCTCACGAATCCAAGGTATCCAGCCCTGGGTGGCGGGTGTCCAGGTTTCCAGCTCATTCCTGGCATGTGCCAGCCAGGTCAGTGTTATCTTAGTGATGGCTAGCGTTACACAGGGAAACAGTTTCAGGATAAGAAGACCGTTTTCTTTACTGTGAAAGTAGAAACTGTTTACTTAAAAAAAAAAAAAGCCCAAACTAAAATTTTTTATATATTTCAAAAGAAGAGTCAAATTTGTTTTTCAATTTTGAATTCAGGAAATACCCCAAAATAGGTAGTCTGGAGCCATGAACAAAGAACAGAGAAGTGTGGGGAGAGGCTGCGAGGGTGCCGAGTTTCCCCAGAGTGGGAAAGAAGACAAAATGGCCTAGTGAATTAATGACCACATTGATTCCTCCCAATGGTGATCCTGGAAGGGTTGATATAAAAATCTGTACTGTGGCCATGTCTCTGAGCCTGAAAAACACAGGATCCCGGGGGCAGTATGATTTATCTGCCCAAGAGACTATGGGATAGATTCTGCTCTGAATGGCTTCACTCTCCTTTCTGCGCAGGGACACCTAAAGAGCAAATGCCTGTTTAATTAATGACGCCAGAAGATCTTCAGTAGCACCCTTAGGAGGGGTGGATACAGGTGTAAATGCGTGGGTTACCGAGAAAGACGAGGAGATCACGGGGAAGGAGAAGAAATAGACGAGGAAGCGTGATGTATTTGCATGGTTAGTGAGGAAGCTGCTCTGACGGCAGCTCTGGATGGTGACAATGCAAGCTGGTCACAGTCACAGCCTAAGCTGGCAGCCTGTCCCTCACCCCACACCTCGTCTAAACCGCACTCCAACTTACTGACACTTGCTTCTTGGTATCTAGTGATTTTTTTTTCTTTTGAATGACTTTTTAGAATTGTCTTCAGCCCAGTGGAGGGAGGCCAG
>NW_024423319.1:27299584-27345626 GCF_017311325.1 Ursus maritimus
ATAACTTGCACAGGACTGTGTGCTTTTCAAGTGCAGGGACCATGGCTTACATATTATTCTCTCAACAAATGCTGGTTGAACTCTCTTTTAGAGTTTTGCTTTTCAGCCTGGTATTTCACAAAATTATCACACTTCCTCTTATTGCTCAAATTGAACGATCACCCTAGGAAGGTAGATTTATGGTCTCTACTTTGTAAGTAAAGAAACCGAGGCACAGATCGGTTAGGCAACCTGCTCACGCCTGCACAGCAAACGAGGGGGCAGGCCAGAGGGCAAATGCTTATCTCTTCAACCCTGTACCGTGCGTTCTCCAATGGAACACACGGAAGCGTGGCAGTCCTCCTTATTTTTGTTCTTGTGCTTGGATGTTCATAATGAAGTTTGTCTTCAGGGACCACCGTACTGCAAATAACTATCACCCTAGCAAGGGCACGCTGGCAGCTGGGGCCTTCCACTGCGCAGCGGCAGCGTGTCCCCAGGGGAAGGCTTCAGAGCAATTACTGCAGGCCCTTGCCTGGTGCCTCAGAGAATTGTAAGTCAGAAATATTTATTGTACTCACCTCGGTAGAGAACAGAAAGAATTAAACAAACTAGGTCAGATTCCTGTCATGGAAATTAGTCAGGCGTTCTCCCCTCTGCCAGGCTTGGGAGGGCTCTGAGTACAGCCCTCCCAAGACAAGGGCAAGGGCCCAGAGGCCCAGAGGCCTAGGCAGAGAGCAGGAGAGCTATGTGAGGTAATTTCAGGGGGTCTGGGAGTGTGTCCGGTCTGAGAATATTTTCCTCCCGGGGACCTGAAATTCCATCCTGAGAATCGCACACCTTTAAGTTTGAGCAACAGTCCTTGTTAAAATACAAAGCTTCTTGGGGGAATGGGAGATGGGCCAGAGTAACTATTTACAAATCCCAACTCTCTGTTCCATTCTGTTTCAAAACTGTTCAGAGAGGAAGAGGGTAAAGCTCCCCCTAAGAAGAGATCCGTCCGCTGCACCCGAAGTCATAGAAACGCGCGTGGACTGGTGAGCGGATGGCAAGGGTTAAGGGCCGAGGTGAATTAGCCTCATTTGAAAGCGTGGGAAACTTTCCTGAGTGTAGGGAAAAGTCCTGGAGTGGCATCGATTTTTTTTTTTTAAATAGCGGTAGTAACGTAATTCATAATTCATAATGCTTTGAAAATGAGTTCTACTTTGGGGGGGAAAAAAAAACCCTGATACAGATTTTTGCTTATCTTGGCCATCCACACCTGGCAGGACCTCAGCTACAAAGGACGGTGCTCACGAATCCAAGGTATCCAGCCCTGGGTGGCGGGTGTCCAGGTTTCCAGCTCATTCCTGGCATGTGCCAGCCAGGTCAGTGTTATCTTAGTGATGGCTAGCGTTACACAGGGAAACAGTTTCAGGATAAGAAGACCGTTTTCTTTACTGTGAAAGTAGAAACTGTTTACTTTAAAAAAAAAAAAAGCCCAAACTAAAATTTTTTATATATTTCAAAAGAAGAGTCAAATTTGTTTTTCAATTTTGAATTCAGGAAATACCCCAAAATAGGTAGTCTGGAGCCATGAACAAAGAACAGAGAAGTGTGGGGAGAGGCTGCGAGGGTGCCGAGTTTCCCCAGAGTGGGAAAGAAGACAAAATGGCCTAGTGAATTAATGACCACATTGATTCCTCCCAATGGTGATCCTGGAAGGGTTGATATAAAAATCTGTACTGTGGCCATGTCTCTGAGCCTGAAAAACACAGGATCCCGGGGGCAGTATGATTTATCTGCCCAAGAGACTATGGGATAGATTCTGCTCTGAATGGCTTCACTCTCCTTTCTGCGCAGGGACACCTAAAGAGCAAATGCCTGTTTAATTAATGACGCCAGAAGATCTTCAGTAGCACCCTTAGGAGGGGTGGATACAGGTGTAAATGCGTGGGTTACCGAGAAAGACGAGGAGATCACGGGGAAGGAGAAGAAATAGACGAGGAAGCGTGATGTATTTGCATGGTTAGTGAGGAAGCTGCTCTGACGGCAGCTCTGGATGGTGACAATGCAAGCTGGTCACAGTCACAGCCTAAGCTGGCAGCCTGTCCCTCACCCCACACCTCGTCTAAACCGCACTCCAACTTACTGACACTTGCTTCTTGGTATCTAGTGATTTTTTTTTCTTTTGAATGACTTTTTAGAATTGTCTTCAGCCCAGTGGAGGGAGGCCAGACAACCTCTCTTTCACTGGTTTTTTTACTGAAGATATTTCAGGTTTTCATGGGCACGAGTCCCCTTTCCCAATTGCTCACTTGCTTCCCTAGCTTTTTCTGAAAACCTCCTAGCGTCACTCAGGAAGTCACAGGCATGTGCAGACAGGTGGCTAGAGACATCTCTGTCCAGGTAGGTCTTGATTTATTAAGTTGAAGCCAATGCATGACCAAGCAAGAGAAGATTCTTTGCTAGATAAAAGGATTTACTCTAAGGTCCTTTGTATTCTTTTCTGTCGGTTACCGTGGGATAGGTGACCTCTCCACACACTAGCTCTTGGAGTTCATGGCAGTTCAACTTATGCCCAAGGCTACACTAGAATCTGGAGCGCTTAAAGAAAAAATCTCTCTCCAATTCTTTTCACAGGGCTTTCTGGGGGCAGGATTCTAGGAGAATGAGGGTTTAGGTCATTTCAATCCTTCTACCCTTGGATCAGCCTGAGCTTTCTCCGCAACCTGGGAGCATGTCCATACGATTGCTGGCATTGCTGGGCTCTGGCCACCCGGGCAACTCTCAGTCCCCAGGGGCAGCCACAGTGATTTGCAGAGTTACGCAGAGCTTAGCTGCTAGAAGCTCCCTCTGAGTGAGAATTTATATCTACGTGGTTCACAAATGTAGCTCAAACCTATTTAACTCCTTGGTAATGAGATCATAATTTCATGCAAGTTCAAAGAGCCAATGCAATAATGCATGTATATAACATGAGGAGTTGAAAGCCGTGAGTCATTTTACTAAGGGCCTAACAGTGCTAGTGACTGAAACCTGTCGATGAGCACCTATGCTGGAGAAGCAGCTCCAGAAGTCACTTGTGGATATGTGAGTAAAGCCAGCGCATTTCCAGATGAGAATCTCTCAAATTCCAAGTGAGAGACCCCTTGAGTCCCCATGGTGTGAATTTCACTGATGGACTTCTGCCAAACTGGGCCTTTGTCCAACCTCTCCCTTTAGAACAGGAATCCAAAACCATTACTGGTTGTGGACTATCTCACACAACCCAATTTTCTGGGAGGACTTCTTAACTCCGTTTGTCCCTGGCAGAGAGAAGGGGGTCAGGGCAGACTAAGCATCTGGAGAAGCCAGTTTTGGTTAAAACGTGGCCACAGATACTTCCCCGAGTCATAGTTGATGCACTTGAAAACTCCATTTTAAGATCCATTAAAAACTCAAACTATCAAATTTGGTTGAGCTTTATTACATAGAAACGTGTTTCCTTTAGTTCATCCCACTGGCACCAAGAAAGAAAAGCCTAGATGGAGAAGACAGACAGAAACTGATCTCACTTTAGATCAGAAACTCACATGACGTGTGTTTCTGAAGATGGCGAGTTCATGCCCCTGACTCTAGGCAAAATGTTCACTGACAGTTTAATCTGATGGGTGCCAGCATCTTCTTTTCTCCCCAGTAGCCCTCTCTTGAGCACGACCCATAGAAAAATAACCAGTCTTAGCTTACACTCCATTAGATTGCAACAAATGGGGTCCGTCTATCAGATCTGCAAGCTGACTACTGGTTGCCAGGCCAGGGCACGTGCCACCGTCTCCTAGCACGCCTTCCAGCATCCACTTACCGCCCTTTCCAGCAGTGAGGCTACATAGGACACACCAGCAGAGACAGTCTCTCTCTCTCTCACTCTCTCTCTCACTCTCTCTTTCAAATGTAAAGTATGCTATTGCCTTCGTTTTGTATTTTGAGAAATATTGCTTCAAGGCCAGATGAAATTAAGCTTTATGGTGAATTTAGTGCTTGGAACACACTTTTGCCAGCTGTGACCAATGGGGATTTGCCTCACGTGCCAAGGGCCAAATGCTGTACCGCTCTCTAGAAAGTCAAAAGAGAATGGATTTCAATTGTTCTCCATAAATTTGCCCCCACCCTTCTCCACCAACTTCAACTCCCACCCTCATTGCATGTATTTCAATCATTTCAAATCTTTCATGTCTCTTTTCCATGGCTGTCTTGCCTTTCGGAGAGTGTGGTTCTGTAACCTTCTCTCCAAAAGAAAGGAAACCAAATGATTTGGTCTTAGTGGGGCAGAAAGGGTATAGACACACACCGTTCCGCTCTGCCTCTGCAGCGTGTCTCTCCTCTTGGCAATTGTATACCAGCGTTCTTACCTGCAGGCTTTGCACTCCTGCTGCTCTTTCTGTAGCTCTGGTGTTGAACATTTAGTCATTATTTGTCAATGAGAAACACATTCAAGTTATCAGGATAACACCAAAGGCAAATCATCATGTCTTAATCATAGAAAGCATGTTAAGGCCACACAGTCAATTTCCACACACAAAAAAAAATTGCTAGAATGGATTAATTAAAACAATTTTTTTTCTGGATTACAATTTTTTTCCGGTGGTAGAATTTATTCTTTAACACCATCTGGCAAAAATCAATGGTTTTGGCAGTCACTGGACTGGTTCAGTTCTCAAGGCAAAAAGGTCCCTTGCTTGAAGCAGCCACTTGAGAGAAAGTGAGGGTTTGCTCTTGGGAAGAAGACCTGAGTAAAGTTCAAGTAGCAAATTTAGTCACCACCAGGAAAGAGAACTGTCAGGTTCTTCATACTTCCAGGAGGCAGCATCAGCACAGAGACATGCAAACCAACGAAGAGCATAATATACTCACCCTACTCCTTGATCCCAAACCAGTCTCGATGATTCACAGGAACTTCTTCTAAGACCCAGGAAGTGCCATCGATCTGTAATGATTCTTGCCTACACACATAACAGTGTCAATAAAGAGTCATTGGGATCCATCTTAACCCTGGGCATCCAAAATGTCTACCTTTAGGGATGGCTTCTGCCAATAAAAGGTCCATCTTGTTGCAGGTAAAAGGCAGATAGATGCAGATTCACATCCGTGACCCAAGGCCCAAGAATGTCAAAGAATTCTGGGTGTGGAAGAGAAGTGGTTAAGAGACGGTGGCATAGGAGAGGAGGATTGTAGACATACACGGAAGAAGAAATACACACAAAACTGAGGATCTCATTTATACATATGGGAAACATGGTATCACCTCATTCATCTAAGGACCACCAAACAGGAAGCTGAGGGCATTTGGAAGTGGGCTGTTCTAAAGTATAACTTTTTACTGTCTTTGAATACGAGACTTGCTAAGCAAATGCAGGAGATGGAAAACAGGATTGCTAGTGATAGGAAGGAAGGACGCGTTTGAATTTCTTAAGAGAACAAACTCTTTTTAGGTCCTCTGAAAGCACCCACATGAAAAGAAGCACAACTAATTTTAATTGCAAGCCACTTTTTGAATTTAGGAAAACAGGTTCCCTTAATGTTTTCCTAGCATCACAGTGGTTATTCTAGTCCCTATATAGTTTTGAAGACAACAAAGCTGCATTTCTCTATCGAGATTCCATAAATCGTAAAGATCACTCAACCATTTATTTACTTAATCAAAGTTTAACTGCATATCTCCCATCGTCATCCCTTACTTCCCGCTATGCCTTGCAAGGTAAGGCACTGGTCGTACAACTCTCCTTCCAGTCAAGGGGTTCAGGATGGGTCCACTGAAACATTCTGTTCCAGTGTTCCCCCAGAGCACACATAGCGTGCTGATTTTCAGCTTGAAAAATATGGACCCTGGATGTCTAAATCCCTGGATAGAACTAAAGCCGAGACAATTGTAGGGAGAGGTGGGGGATGGTTTATAAAGCCTTGTCCCCCCAGACACACAAAGCTTGTTTCATAGAGCAGACCCCCTCTAGGAAGGTACAGCTACCCAGGAAAGCTAAGCTCTGTCCTTTCCCCAAGATTAAGGGAGTGAAGCAGGGTGAGCGAGGGCAGGTCAGAAGAATTTGAAAGTTTGAGGTGACATGCAGCTGTGGAGGGAGGCTGATGTGCTTATGTGGTAATTCAGCAGCTAAATCCCCGTTCTGCTGTGATTTATAGAGACAGACTCACACTGGCTGTGCCACAAACCCCCGGTGATCGGGGTTTATAGCTGAAACAACCTACTGGCTCTTAATTACTGCATTTACGCACACATCGTAATAACGCACTAACACAAAAGAGTGATTTGCAGGTTAAAAATTCCCAAACCACAGCTCTAATTTTCACGATCCTTGCCTGTACATTTACAGTCATCAAGGAAGGATCAGGTCTGATTTGTTTGGGTCCTATTAGCCCAGGTTCAGGAAATGGCTAAAACTGAGCAGTATTTCAGTTCTAGCCCGTAGGCCTGGTTCAGGGGCCACATTAGTGGCTGACCTTGTCTTAATTCCTTGCATTCTGAAAATGAGATAAAATCAGTGACATGAAGGAATATAAATATCTGTTGCATTAGTTTAAGCACGCACACATGTAAAACAGCCTGAAAAATTGCTGGTTCCTTCCGCAGAAGGGTAACTTTTTGAGAACAGGCTGAAACTGCACGATGTCTCATGCCAGGGTGGAAAAGTCAACAATTTAACATAATTGCCCACTTATCATTATTTTAAGGTTGCAGGAGAGAAACAGAGAGATAAGTATTGTAGGTTTTTCTCCCTCTCCTGGTTTCAGAGATAATAGGTGTGGAAGTGTTTTTGAAAAAGTAAAAGCACTCATAAATGTCAAGCTTTGTGATTATTGTCATTTTTAGTAATCAGCACTAAGGGCTGAAATGGCTTAAATATGCCATTTGCCTGGTAACCAAGGTAGTTGAGAACGAACCCGGTTTTTATGGAAATCTCTCACATGCAATCAGATTTGCATTGCTCATCGGCTGGGTCTGCAATATTATCCCAAGAGGTGACCCTGAAAGTCAGCAGAGATCTGCGACAGCATTAGCTGTGTGACCTTTTCAAAGTCACCACCATCTCTGGGTCTCACTCTCCGTGCAATGATGGTATATTCAGCAGTCAATTGTCATGATAACTGGGGACGGGCTACAGAGAAGAAATGTAATTCTCAAGCCACTTTACTAACACAGTCAAACGTCGCTGGTTTGGGACTAACATAGGGGAAGGACCGTCTGAATGAGAAAGTCCTGAATTACAAAACAGGTTTGAGGAATGACAGCTTTATTACTTTAGGTCTGTTTTGTAATTCAAACTCCCTATAATACTTTGCCATAGTGGAGGTCCTTGTGAGAACTACTTTAGCAGAGAGATTTGTAATGAATATGATTATATCTAACGAATGCTTGCAACGTTTGAGAAAAAATTTGTTCTCTTAAGGAAAAAATTCAACTGACAATCTAAACTCTTCATTTGCTTAACAAACCTCTCTCGCTCGGCCCCTTTCCTGATGCTCTATGGGTAGACCGTCGACTGGGCCCTGGCGGGTTTGTCACAGATTGTAAATCTGAGGGCTCCAGATTAATGGGGCTTCGCTGCCTTTTCTACCTTCTTCTCCACTGATTTGCTTTTGGCGTCACCACCAAATAGTGGTAAAGCAGATTCAAGTTCATCTCTTGCCCCTTCTCTTGCTCACTCTCAGAAAACAGCAGGTAGAAGGAGGGAGAGCACACAGGCAAGCTCCTTGGTAATCCGGAAATGGAAAAACCATCGTTGGCGAGGTGGCACTCATCCTACTATTATCCACAGCTGAGAAAGGGGGTGACTTATTTCAAAAGGCTGGCTGGAGGAATGGCCAAAACAAGTGATTTGAGAGATGCCTGGCAGGTAGCACTAGTGTCAAAGAAGCTGGAAACATTTAGGCTCTACTGAACTGTTTTTCCTACTTGCATATCGAAAATCAGATAATCAGGAAAGCGTGGGCTGGCAATAAGGTTACTTGATAACTTTGCAGCAGTATCAGCTGAGGAAAAACAGAAAAGCTTGATTGCTGGCTGTAATTAGCAAAGAGCTGGTCTAAAGTTCAGGATACCAAAACATCTGGGTGAAAAGTAAACATTCGGCCCACTACATGCAGATTGGTTTTTGGTTTATGTAACAGCAAACATCTGGTTATTTGAAAACTTCTGGGCACTTGGCATCATGTGGATGTTTTGGAATCATCTTGACACAGTCCATGGCTCCTTTGTAACCATGCTGAGTGTGAATGATGAAGTCATGAGAGCAGTGTATCCAATCCAGCTCAATTTTCATTCTGCAACTCACTTGAATGAGAAAATTAGGTTCTCCGTGGCCTGCTAAGAACATGAGAAAAAGACCAGGAAGAAGGTGCCAAATGCTCTAGGCATCAGGTTAGCCACTGCAAAACTCAACTGAGCCGAAAGCTTGGCTAAGCTGTCAATGTCATCAGTTCACACTGGTGGGAAAGGAAGTTACTGCTTTCTGACACATAGTAAAACCTTGATTAATTGGAATCCATAAGGGATGAATGGAATTTTCAATAAGAGTACTCATTTTGTTTCATTCTTGGCTAACAACATGTTTTGTTTTGTTTTGTTTTCTCAAAATGCTTGTATCCACTTTCTCGCCTCCGGGAAGCAGCCTCTAATGTTTGAGGGTCAATCCAGATGGAGAGAAGATATGGGAGACAAAGCTGAATGTGACCTAACCACAGGTCATCTCTTGGCAAGTGATTTAAAAAAAATAAATTCCTTGCAGAATTCTTCTTTTTTGGTACTATTGCTGCTTTCTCATCAATGTGGAGTACTGAGGAGGGGCAATTCGGTTAGTTGGGGTACTGGTTAGGTGAGTTCTGGTTAATCAAGGTTTTACAATAAAAGACCTCGCCAATGCCTGGTAAGATTATGTGCTGAAGAAAGTTGTATTTGAATTTATCTCTTTGAAAGTGCTCTGTATCAGTGTTTCCAAACCCATATTATACTGCAGACTGGCCAACTAACTTTTCCATCAGGATCCTGAGGAATGGAGAGAGAAAGAGAAGAGCAGAGGTGTAACCATTGTCTCTGAAGGAGAAAAGGGTTGGCTTGCCTGTCTCTTGGCCTTTGTATGGGAAACACTGTTCTTCACCTTAAGATGCCCATGGTATCTTGGTTGTACAAGAGTTGATCTTATCACGCTTCAATATAATTCGCATGCCCTTTGGGTCATGGAGGATTCTGTTTTCAGGTCCTCTCTTGTACTTACCCAACATGTCCTTCCATTACTTGGTATCATGGCTTCTGAGCTTGCCCCTATTTCTTATTGCTTGGATGAAGGCTATTCGTTTTGTTCTTTCTAGCCCCGAAGAGCATTGTGGAGCCAAAGGAATGCCAAGTAAGATGGATTTTCTCGTGAAGGCAGCCTGGATAACAATTAGACCTACCTGAACCAAGAACATGGCTAAGGAGAAGCCAAATCAGGGATTTATACACATGGAGTATCACAGTTAGGCGACGCGCTTGTTTAAATATACAAAATGTCTTTGCCAAGTCTGTATATGAGGTGGCCTATTGAAGAAAGACCCCATTTAACTTGAAACCGAGCTTGATCTTTGGCTTTCAAGTTAAGTGGGGCCAGCTTAAACAGGCCATCACATAGCAAGAACACCATCTCATCACTCACACACGTAACTGAAGATGCCAACTGTAATCAACCAACCAACCAACCTCTGTGAGCAACCGTCATGCCTTAGGGGAAAAAAACCCGCTGTAACCTGACTTTTCAGTAGATAGATTTGATTTCTCACACCACTCGTGTGAGGCAGGCGGGGACAGTCCTAAGGCAAGCCTGGGGCTCTTGAAAGCCTAGGCCATTGAAACCCACACCGTGGCCTTCATAAGGCAACCAGTCTGGCGTGTGAGGGGAAGGAAGGGGTGTGGAGGGGGAGCCTCTGTCTGGGAGTTTAAGAAGGGACCCAAGTTAGATCAAAAATGCGGGCAGTGCCCTGGAGTCTTTCTGGTTCCCAAAGCTGCCAGGCAGGGGAATAACCTGGTCATTCCACCTTATGTGTGAGTCTTGTGCTCTCTCCTCAATAATAAGATAACAGTCTTGCCGATTACTCGTCACTAAGGGTACCCGGTTGTGGTGACATTGAGGCTGACCTTGGAGTCACCGCCCCCGCTGCCGCACTCTCCTTTGTCGTACCACCATTTGTTTTTCAATTTGTCCAAGAGGCCTTGCTCATTCAGTTTTAATACTGCCAGGTTAACAGCATTTCTTGAAACGATAAAACATAACTTGTAAGAAAATGCACAAATGCTTAGGAAATCGTTAACGTATAAAAAGGAGCACAAGAGGACAAATTGGCTAAATTTCACAGAACGTGGAGCTATAAAAATGTCTGTACAGCAAATACAGGGTTAAATATTGGAAGGTGGCATGGAGGATAACATTTGCTCAAAACTGAAGTGTGCGGGATGGGGAAATTGTCTTTGAGAAAAAAAGTAACAAGAACACCACATCCATGCAATTAACATTCATCACATATGGCACCATAACTTGGCTTTTACCATTTAAATCGAAAAAGCCGTTGAACTGTAAAATTAAAACAGCAACAAACAGTCAGAGAGGACAACACAGAGAGAGAACATTAAAAAAAAATGGATGCATTAAATCGGTGAAACCATAATTTACCGTCTTATTTAACTCCATGGAATAGTGTAGGTTTTAAACTTTAAAAAGTTACCTCAAAATCCACAAGAAAGAAAATGACAACAAAATGCATCAGGGTAGGTGGAATACTATAACAACACGGATATTGTTATATTATTCCACCCACCTTAATGCTGAGCCTTTAGGGGTTGCCACACCATAGCCTTTGGAATCCAGATTTCCACCAACTTTCATGGTGTCACACGGTTTTCTCTGCTCAATGTACTCATTCATGGTTGACTCCAGCAGGAAGGCGAACTTTCCCTTGGACTTCCGCACTCGGGCCACTCCGTCTGCTGTTGTTTTGGTAAACACAGATGGCTCTGCTGATTTCATGTAAGACCACATTTTCTCGTAGACAGCAATTTTGGACCTCTGCAACAGAGAGGAGAGCTCTTAGAGCTGCCAGATATTAACACCGGAAGCGGCATTGGCGCTGTGGTTCTCTGAACGTGCTTGGTTACCGCCCACAGGAAGACAAGCGGGCCACGCTGTGACCCAGTCGCGACGTGCATACATATGTAAGCGTGGTTCCAAAATCGGTTTCTCAAAACCACACTTGGCTTTGCGATGTGTGATGCTCTCTGAGATTTGCCACCCTGTTCTAATTCACTGCAACACACACACACACAGACACACACACACACACACACACCCCAGTCAGGACCCACTGAATTGATTTCATGGCTGCGCTAATGGGTTTGCAATCAACTTGAAAAACACTTTCTTGGTTCAATCTTCCTCTCCATTCAGAAATCTCCCCTACGATATCCTGCTCTGTCATTACCCTTTACCAACCCGAAAAAAACCTCCATTGGAGGGAAGCCTACAACCATTTTAGCGAGCCCACTCCGCAAAGGGCATCAAATATTGTAAGAAAGTACTTTCTTATTCTGAGCTGAAATTTGTTTCTCGGTAGCTAGCAACCCTCAGCACTATCTGCTAGAGCTATGCAAAGCAATCCTGTCCCTGCTTCTGTATGACGGCCCTCCAAATGTTGCAAGGCTGTTCTCATACCCCTTCTTCATCTCTTCATCGGGTCAAACTCCACTGATGTCTAAAAGTATTTCCAGAACGCTCACAATTTTGGTCGATCTCCCATAGGATTCTATGTCTCTCTTCAATTAGATCGCCTAGAGATAGACATGGTACCCCAGATATCCGACAAAGACAGAATGGAAAGACACACGGTTTGCTTCTTGTCATTGGAGCATTATTTTCCAGCACAACACTGCCCGAGTTTGCATTAATGTATTTAGCTTGTCATCCATCCTCTCAACAAATATTTCCTGAGCACTTGCTACATCTAAAGCTCTCTACTGGGGGTGCGAAGAATGTAATGGAGAGTGAATAGGGTCCCTCTCTCTACTAGGTTGGAGGCCAAACCCAAACTGTTAGTTCTTTTTGCCAAGCCAAGTTTCCCTCATCTTTACCGTTTCGGATTTTGAATTTAACGCCATTAAATTTCATCTCAGTTCAGGTGGTCCTTAGAACATGTACTAAATGCTTATAGCTCTATGTTAGGCATTCTGGAGCCTGTAAAGGGAGTGTGATCTCAATGACCCCAGGACTTCCAATTGAGTTGGGAGTTAGGTCCTTAGGAATGAAAACCCTACAGAAAAACTCTAAAGCACTATTTGACCAGAGGTGAGGTAGCATGGTAGAAACTAGAAACCTATCCCATGATGTTAAGTGTCCTTTTATGGGCTTTCCTGGCCCAGACCTCAGCTTTTTTGATTGTTAATTTAGTTGCTCTTCTCTGGATTTTGGCCAGCTACATTCTTGAGGCCTGCTTAAATAATTCCAGAGGGCCGGAGCTCCCAGAGCTATCGCCATGGAAGGTGTTTATGGCAATGAGACCCCCCCCCACTGAGGCCCTCACTGAGCCACTGATACTGTTCACTGAAATTGGAAATATGGTTTCCACATTTGGTTTGCAAAAAAAAAAAACAAAACAGAAAAAAAAAAAAAGCCAATATGGCTGAAGCCGAATGAGCAAAAGGGAGAATGGTAGGAAAGGAATTTAGAAGGATAATCAGAGGTCAGATCTTGTAGGGCCCTGTAGGTCATGGTAAAAAGTTTGGATTTATTCTGATTGGAAAATATTGAAGGATTTTGAGAAGGGGTATGATAAGATCCAATTTAAAGTTTTAAAACATTACTCCAGCTGCTGTATGGAGAATCCACTCTAAGGTGGGCCAGAATGGAAGCAAGAGGACTGGTTAGGGGGCTATTCTAGTAGTCCAGGGGAGAGATGGTGGTGGCTTCAACTAGGTTGGGAGCAATGGAGGTAGAAAGAAGAGGTTGAATTCAAGGGACATTTTGGGGAGACAGCACACAAGCTTTGCCAATGGACATCTCCACCTGATGGTCCTATAGACACTTTGAGATTAAATATTTCCAAACCAAACTTACTATCTTTCTTATAAAGCCTGGTTCTCCTAAATTCTATCAGTAAACCACCTAACATTCAAGCTAGAAAGTTTGGTTTGGGCTCCTTCCTCAGCCTCTCATGATGCCATGTTTATTGTGAGATAGAAATGTAGGATCTGTCCTTTTGTCTTCTTTCCATCCTCATTACCATTGCCCTGGAGCAGACTCCCATCATTTTTTGGTCTGGACTACATTGCTTCCTAATTGTTCTCCCGGCTTCATCTCTCTCTTCAATTTATCCCCCAGCGATCCTTCCAAAATGTAAATCTGATCATTCTTTAGAATCTCCCGATAGTTCCCTGAAACCCACGGGACAAAATGCAGACTCTCATGTATGATATTCAAGAGGCTTCATGACCTTGAGCTACACTCTCCGATGATCTAGTCATGTCGGGCTCCTCACTGTTCACTGAAACAGGCCACACAACTTCATGTTTTGTGCCTTTGGTTATGCTTTTGCTTCTGCCTGAATTATCCCTATTCATCTTACAAGGTCCAAAGCAAATATCATGTCTTCTATGAAGTTTATCCTGACTCTCTCCTGGTCCCACAGAAGTGCTTTCTTGGGTGTTCCGAAAGCACTTTTGCTCATACCTTTGTTACAGAGCTTACTGGAACGCATTTTGGCGAGTTGGCTATGTGACTGTCTTACTCACATTACTGGGTGTTCTTGAGGACAAAGTCCGTGCCTGATTCGGTTTGGCAGCCCTCTTGGCAGCCAGCACAATGCACATAGTAGGCATTCAACATATATTTGCTTAATAACTGAAGCTTAGCTTGATCAGAGTGACATCTAGATTGTTGGTCAAAGGTATCGGAAGGTTGGTGAAAAATGGCTACCAGCGCTAGTTTTAGAGCCCTGTCGAATTCTAGAGCTGAAGTGACTCTCGAGATCATTGGGTTCAATTTCCACCTGAACCAGTCAGGATATATGCTTTGTAATCCATTTTGCTTTGTTTTTGCTTTTGCCACTTGGTCTGCCTTTGTTGTCCACACCAGTAACTCTCCCCTAATAATCAGGTCTTCTAAGATTGAAACCTCACCCATCGACATTTATGCTCATTCCATGTCACATTAGTCTCATCTGACACATAAAACAATTTCTAAACATCACAATGAAATGCATTCTCAATGACTGAATCTTATCTTGGTAGGAATTTCCTAGTCAGTGGCTCAAAGAATTTTTTTCCAGAGAATTTTTAAAAATAGTAAATAATTCATATGCATTGAGAGATATAATAAACAATGTAAGAACACCTTGTACCTGCCACAAAACTCAACAAAACGTTATGAGGTCAATTGAATTCTGACTATACCCGCCTCCCTAACTGCATACCCTTCCTCCAGACCGAAAGTGACCATTACACTGAATTTGGGCTTTATCATTCCCTTGCATCTCTTTATATTTTTATGAGAATAAACACATCTCCTTTGTGATAGCTGCAGAACATTTCAGTCTATGGCTGTACCATCCTTTATCTACCCAATCTCCTACTGAAGGACTTTTAGGTCAATTCCAATTTTTTCTTTTTTTTTTTTGGTCTTAGAGATAACACCTAGTAGGAGCATATCTCTGTGCACTTGCAAAGAGGTATTTTGTGTTCATCTCGCCTGATCAAACCTGAGCGAAAGGGGGAGGGGGGTGTAGACCAATTTGTCTCTTAGGCTATTTGCAAATAGGCTGTGGCTTCCAAAGATAAATTTATAAGGCAAGGGCAAAGGGGTCTGTGAATTCTGATCCGAACGCACTATAATTTGGATTCATTTACTTCATCATTTACTTGAGCCCTTTGATTGCTGATACGGGTTAAAAGGTTTATTTCCTTTAGGTAATGATGCATTTCTAGGAGAATAAATGGCAGTGCTTGAAGTGGGCACTTTGAATGCGTGTGGTGTATACACAGCAGATATGAACGGACGCAGTAAATGAAAAGTTAGTTAGTGGCAGAAATGACTGGGTCCTGGTTGATGACTGAATTCTGAACTAGGTTAAGAAGGGGAAAAAGCAATGGCTCGTAAGTGAGAAAAATTAAGCTGAAACTGTTTGTCTTCCTAACTAGTATTTAAGTGACAGTCTAACATTTAGACCAAAAAGAAGAAAAAAAAAATCACTAGCTTTTTTTTTTTTCTGTAGTCTGTCTTATTTTGGCTGAAAGACTGAAGGCAATAAAAGGAATGGAATCTTAGCTCAATCATCTGGGAGAAATTTAAAAAATTATGGGCAGGATGTATAATAGCAAGTTCATTTTTCTCAGACCCACCACGATTCATTTGTTTCGTCCCACAGGATACCATGTTGTACCTAAGAAGGAATGAACAATGGGTATGCAGAGAGGCCACATGAAATTCTCTTAGCACTACTAGGTAATTAGCATATGAGGTCCAAAAGGAGAGATCCATGAATGGAGGAGGAACGGATTAATTCAGAACAGCAGATAAAGCAGAGCTCTAGCATTCATGGATTCAACAGTCACTGTTCCAACTATTTGTAATAAATCATGAAGGTCAACCGTATGGAGGAATTTGCCTTTTTGTGGAGTGGAAATTTGAATCTTGGGCTCAGTGAGGCTGATGCATGGAAACAAGCGATCAGTGAGCACACCTAGCCCGCCACTCAGACTTTGCATGTCTTTGCAGGGCAGGCTGCTCCTCATCACCATGCAGGAGTATTCCTCTGGAGACCCAGGTAGTACAAGGTAACTGTATAGCGTGCTGGCTGAGAGCGTGGAGTCACATTGCTTGGGTTTGAATCCCACTTGCTGGCTGCAGAAGTTATCTAAGCCCCTGTGTGTCTCAATTTCCTCATCCATCAAATGGGATGATTTTGTTTAAAAAAGCTCCTACTTCAAGGGATTCTTGGGAGAAATTGCGTGAGTTAATACATGCATCTCACTTAGAACAGTGCCTGGCACACACGCCATGCTGAAAACATGACATGCTTTTATAGTACAGAAAGCGTAATTTGTTTTAATGGCAGAATTCAATAGCATTATCAATTACTTTAGTCCCGTAGTCACAGAATCATTACTTCATTTCATGGAGGGAATGATATGTTCAAGTGTTACTCATGTATTTGGGTCTTTAGATATATTCCTGGTGAATGCCCATGGTCTGCCATCAACAAAAGTCATCACCAGTTGATTTGGATTTAGAAAATTTGTTGGAAGAAAAATGGGTAGGATGGCAAATTTTCCTGTAAAATTTATGTTTGGTAGTTTAGCTGAGGTTCATACATTAAAATGCCCATTAACCAGAACACTGCTGCTGGGGAGACCTGCTGAATGAAGCTTTCTGCCTCCTTAGGAGTTAAATTAGAATATCCACTTGGAGGGGGGCACCTGGGTGGCTCAGTCGTTAAGCGTCTGTCTTCAGCTCAGGTCATGATCCCAGCGTCCTGGGATTGAGCCCCGCATCTGGCTCCCTGCTCAGTGGGAAGCCTGCTTCTCCCTCTCCCACTCCCCCTGCTTGTGTTCCCTCTCTTGCTGTGTCTCTCTCTGTAAAATAAATGAATAAAATCTTTTAAAAAATCCACTTGGTCAACAGAACATCCAATTGGAACCAGTAGAGTAACAGGCTTTAAGAAATAGAAGAGACCTTAAAAACCATTTGGTCCCACCTCTCACCCAATGCAGCAATGGCTTCTCTGCTCAAATGTCTGCGGTGGTGAGGCACTCCTGAGCTCAGAAGAGGCTCATAGTTTACAACAGTTCAAGTTGAGGGAAAATTCTTTTTGTTGGGCTGACATCCTTCATGAGAGTCTCTCTCTCCTCCAGTCCCAAGCTTTCTGCTTGAATTGGGCAGTCTCTCCTTTCTGCTTCCATGTCTCCATTGTAGGTAGCACAGGTTATGTTGCTTTGTAATGGTCATCTCCCGTGCAATCTGAGCTCCTTGGGGCTAGGAATTATGTCTCTCTCTCTCTCTCTCTCTCTCTTTTGTCTCTGCATTCCCAGTGACTAGCATAATGTCTGGCATGTAGGAAACTCTCGCTATGTATCCATGGAATGAACGAATATTACAATTGCATTTCTACCTACTGGTCCTAACTCTGCACTCGGTAGCAATACAGAATAAATCTGCTCTTTTCCACATAGTGTGCAGCCTGAAGATGACCACCACAGGTCTCCTGTTAATCATCTCTTTCGCAGGCTAAACTTTGTAAGGGCCTTTGTTTATTACCCTTATGACATGAATTCCAGTCGTCCCCCTCCCCTTTCTGGGATCCCCCATCTTCTAGATATTTTAATTGTTCAGAGGCCCTTCTAAAATGTGGCCCCAAGAATTGATGGTAATATGCTCGATACAGTAGCACTAGCACAAATGACAGTGACACAGTCCTTCTCCCGATCTGGACATGAGCACAATTTTTCATTTTGACAGGATTCAACAGGCACTTTTCCATATGTTGATAGTCGAGAATTAACTGCATTAACAAAACAGACCAATACATTGGAAGCATGATTGTCACAGAGGCATGCATAATCTGCTAATTCACTTATGGTATTAATTTGCTGTCAGCGTGCAGACAAAGTATTATATAATTTGCCAAGAGAGTATTGCTGTTTGTGATATCTCTATGCCCCAAGCACGTACTGTGTGTTCTGATTAACTCATCTGAGAGAATAGGATGAAGAAAAGGTCAGGGGAAATGGTGTTAGGTACCTTGTTTTTAAAGATTTTATTTTTAAGTAATCTCTACACCCAATGTGGGGCTCGAACTCACAACCTGAGATCAAGAGTCGCACACTCCACCGGCCAAGCCAGCCAGGCGCCCTGGTTTCAGGTACTTCGTACCCCAGCATTCCTCAAAGCGGAATGGGTTAGCTTCATGCATTTATTTTTTGGCCACGTTTGCCATCCTGACTATATGGTCCATTTCCACCACTGGATGCATAAGACTAGCTTTGTACATGTCACAGAGAGGCGGTTCTCAGTCTCTCCCTCTCTCCCCCAATTTCACTGTCTTCTTTACTCAGAGATCCATTCTGTCCCCCTTCTCTGGTATCAGTAGTCTTGGTCCTCATGGAGGTGTTCACTGATACTACTTGGGGTGCCTGGGTAGCTCCATCGGTGAAACATCTGACTCTTGATTTTGGCTCAGGTTGTGATCTCAGGGTCGTGGGATTGAGTCTCACGTTGAGCTCTGTACTCAGTGTGGAGTCAGCTTGGGATTCTTCCTTTCCCTCTGCCCCTCCCCCACTCAAATGCTCTCTCAAATTATTTAAAATGAACTCTTTAAACAAACAAACAAACAAACAAACACCCCCAAGGGTTTCAGCTACCCTTGAGCAAGGGATCACTTTTATTTGAATAGGGGATTGTTGTCCCAAAAAGGGGAGTGAATTTCTTGGCGTTATAAAAGGTGCTGTTCAGGGAGTGGAGAAAGCCAGCCCTGCAAACAGGCTACTAACAAAGGGGAAATGGCATGTTCCAAACAAAAATCCCTTACCCTCACTCAGCTTTGCCTCCTCTACTTTTATTGTAGATTATTTATTGCTTAACAGTTTGGTCAATTTCTTCTGTAGATCATACCTTTAGTTATGAGAACATCATTAAAAACTATAATCTGCTTTTCCTTCCAAATTATTTAGCCTCTCCTCTGAAATTTTTACTTTTTTAAAAGATTTATTTGAGAGAGAGCGAGAGTAGGGGGAGAGGCAGAGGAGAGGGAGAGAGAATCTCAAGCAGACTCTGTGTTGAGCATGGAGCCCAATGCGGGGCTCGATCCCACAACCCTGAGATCGTCATGACCTGAGCCGAAACCCAGAGTCAGATGCTTAACCCAGGCGCCCAAAATTTCTACTTTTAATAAAGGTTGGGGGTGGGGGCACTGCTAGCTGGTACAAATTCAAAAAGGTGGCTTTGGCCAGCTGTCTGCCTGAACTGAGCACTGCATTCAAGAGCAAATGTTGCGTCATTGTGTTTCTCAAATGCGGGAATATGGACAGGTGATCCTTGCCATGCAAGGCACTGGAAGAAAGGATGCTGGTGACGCGACTGCTCTGGAGAGCTCCTGACCTCCTCTTTCCTCCCTCTCTTCTCTGCCTTTCCTGATGGTTGCTGGCATGGGAAGAGGACAGGTGCTTTTGTGTCCTAGTGGGAAGACTCAGGGGAGAGCAAGGCCTGAATGGAGGTGGCCCATTTTCAATGCTTTAATGTGGTTCTAAGTCTCAGGTCTACAGAAGTTCTTTGCATGGTGACTCTGACAGTGGAAGTTGCAAGCACTTGGGTTAGGCCTTCGAAGGGGAGATTTTTGGGGCAAGAGTGTTGCCCGTCACATAACCTTTCAAGTCCTTCCCTTTCTTATTCAGAGACACCTTATTTTCATCATGACCAGAAGCAGGAGATAGTTGAATTTCGTGAAACTTTCTATTCACGTAGGGCTTGGAGGTTGCCAAGGGGAGTTGATACACGCCGTCCCATGGAACTTCCACGGGCAGCTTCGTGTGGCAGAAGCAGCCGGAATTGTATGTTCATTGCTTTATCCCTGGCATCTAGAACAGTGTCTGGCACGCAGAGGTGCTCAGTAAATGTCTGTGGAATGGAAGGATGAATCCCCATTTTACAGACGAGGGAATCAAGAGTGAGAGAGGGTAAACTAAGGGCCAAGGCCAAGTGGTGTCACAGTGGGCGTCCATCAGTCCAGCCCAGAGTCACCACAAACAAGCAAGTCTGGGTAACTCGGTGCTTGCTACGCAGAGCCTCCAGATGAGTGCCAACCAGAAGGCCACCCTGCCCGGCTTCCGATACAGAAACTCATGGCTACAGATTGTTTTCTCACGACAAGCCCAGCCTCGTCGCCTCTGACACTGACAATATCCTTTTTGGTGAAAGAAAGCAACTCACCTTCAAAAACACTTTTAATTTCTTGTTTAAGCCTTTTTTTTTTTTTTAAATCGGGATAAACTGTCAATTAACCCCAATCGCTTGCCACTAAGGCCCTGGAACCAGTGAATGTTCCTGTCACTCACTGTAACCCTGCTATGGGCCCCTAGTGTTCACACCTCAGCACGTGACGGGATCTGAGCAGTGTGGAGCAGAAAAGGAAGAGCGGCACATCTGGCTTGCCAAATGCATCTGACACGTGGTTTTCTTCCACATCTGCTTTGGAGAAGCCAGCCGCTCTGATGAGGTGCATTTGGAAAAAGGAATCATGGAATTTTATACTTTCTTTCCCTACAGCAAAAGCAGTGGTTTCCATTTTGACTTGGAGCAAGGCGCGCAGGAAATTACTTCATGTCCGAAGCATGACCCGAACCCCAATTTCATTGTCTTTCTTTCCTCCACTTCAAGTTCACATGTTTCTAAGCATTCAGACAAGTCCTGCTTGTCCGTTTCCTCTTGCTCCGTCAGCGACTGCCGTGTGACTATGGGTTACAGGTGCAAGCCGGGGGAGGAAGGGGAAAGAAAGACTGGTTTCTAGTCTTAGTTTTTCTATCGGTACATTAAGATCCTGCCCGAATTATTTGGGGGGCTGGGCTTTTAGACAACTTCAGTGGAGCTGGAGGTCACCTTTTGCCCAGACATTGAGTTTTGCCCTCAAGTGTCAGGTACCCATTCCAAGTGCCTTTGCCTAACTAACATTTTCACACTGAGCTCTCAAGTCCAGGACGGGTTTCCTTCCACCTCAACGAGTTTCAGATGTGTCCTCTCTGAAGGTGCAGCTGACAATCCAGATCAGTTTCCAGTGACCTTTCTAGCGTGCAAAGTCAGATCACCATTCTGACTTGTCTTCTGCTTCTCATGGCAGGTTAGACTAAGAATATTCCAACGGGTTGAAAGTAGCATCGGTGGCTGTATGACTTTGAAAGCCAGGGTCAACAAATGCTTGGAGAAAATGGTTCTAAAGTCCTATTACCCTATTTTGGGGGAACAGAAGAGGGAACCCAGTATCCTCCACCCCTGTGACTCTCCAATCAGCAATGATTTTGCCTCCCAGAAGACACTGGGCAACATCTGGAGGGTTTTTTTTTATTATTACACTTGGGGAGAAGCCAGAGATGCTGCTAAATACTGTAGAACGCACAAGACACCCCCACGACCGACAACAACCCGGCCCGACATGTCCATAGTACCACAGCTGAGAAACCCTGCCTATGCACTTTGATGGAGCCACTCTTAAATGGGCAAAACAACAATAACTAACATTTAATTGAGCCCATACTTCCAGACTGTTTTAGGTGTTTCACTTGTGTCAACTCAAGCAATACTCACAACAACTTTGTGAAACAGATTACATTACTATCCCATTTTTAAAAGTGCACAGACAGAGGCCCAGAGAAGTTAAGTAATGTGCCTAAGGCTGCAGAGCCAGCAGGTGGTGGAGCTGAGAGCTCACTCATGCAGCCTCCAGCGTCCGTGCTCTCCAACAGTACACTGTGCCCAGGGAGGTTAAAGGATGGTTGCGAATTACACTCTAGGGCTGGGCCAAGTTCACATAAATTCTGCTCAGAATGGTGCCTATACTTTAGCATGACATCAAGGGGCATGATATTTCTATTATTCCCTCCCTGAAATGTGAGATTGAAGACTAAGATATTTTACCCTTCAACCACATGAAGTCCTCACTTTTTAAACCAGAAGTCCACAAATTAGTTTTTCCCTTTATTTTGAGAATGAAAACATAAATATGGACTACTAGGGCTGTGATCAAGCAAGACCGAATCAGCTTTTATTGTTTCTGATGTTCTCATGTTTCACTCCGTGACCTAGGCAGTACCAACTCTTCCCCATTTGCCTTACCAGATACAAGATGCCCTCCCCACTTCATCCTGCTCACAGAAAAGGATTAGAAACATTCCCAACTGAGTAAGAAATGATGGGAAAAAACCTAAAGTGGGATCCCCTGACAGGAGAACTTGCATTTCAGCAAAGATCAAAACACAGCTAAAGAAATGATAGCCCAATGGTGGACACATCAACTGGTTAAGGGAGAGGTGTGTGCAGGTATCGGAAGGCTGACTTTTCTTACTATATACCCTCACCTTTAGATTTTCAGGGCAGAGAATGGGCCACAGAGATAGTGTGACTATCACACCCTTTAACTACTAGCTAAAGCAAAGCCTCTAATTCACAATGCCGGATTTCAAGCTGTACTACCAAGCTGTGATCACAAAGACAGCATGGTACTGACACAAAAACAGACACACAGACCAATGGAACAGAATAGAGAACCCAGAAATGGACCCTTGGCTCTTTGAGCAACTAATTTTTGACAAAACAGGAAAAAACATCCAGTGGAAAAAGGACAGTCTCTTCAATAAATGGTGCTGGGAAAATTGGACAGCTACATGCAAAAGAATGAAACTTGACCACTCTCTCACACCACACACAAAGATAAGCCCCAAATGGATGAAAGACCTCAATGTGAGACAGGAATCCATCAAAATCCTAGAGGAGAGCATAGGCAGCAACCTCTACATCGGCCACAGCAACCTTTTTCATGACACATCTCCAAAGGCAAGAGAAACAAAAGATAAAATGAACTTGTGGGACTTCATCAAGATAAAAAGCTTCTGCACAGCCAAGGAAACAGTCAAAAAAACTAAGAGGCAGCCCACGGAATGGGAGAATATATTTGCAAATGATACTACAGATAAAAGACTGGTATCCAAGATCTACAAAGAACTTCTCAAACTCAATATGTGAGAAACAAATAAACAAATCATAAAATGGACAGAAGATATGAACACTTTTCCAATGAAGACATACAAATGGCTAACAGACACATGAAAAAATGTTCAAAATCATTAGCCATCAGGGAAATTCAAATCAAAACCACACTAAGATACCACCTTATGCCAGTTAGAATGGCAAAAATGGACAAGGCAAGAAACAACAATCGCTGGAGAGGATGTGGAGAAAGGGGATCCCTCCTACATTGTTGGTGGGAATGCAAGTTGGTACAGCCACTCTGGAAAACAGTGTGGAGGTCCCTTAAAAAGTCAAAAATTGAGCTACCCTATGACCCAGCCATTGCACTACTGGGTATTTACCCCAAATATACAGACGTAGTGAAGAGAAGGGCCATATGCACCCCAACGTTCATAGCAGCAATGTCCACAATAGCTAAATTGTGGAAGGAGCCGAGATGCCCTTCAACAGATGACTGGATTAAGAAGTTGTGGTCCATATATACAATGGAATATTACTCAGCTATCAGAAAGAACGAGTTCTCAACATTTGCTGCAACATGGACGGCACTGGAGGAGATAATGCTAAGTGAAATAAGTCAAGCAGAGAAAGACAATTATCATATGGTTTCTCTCATCTATGGAACATAAGAAGTAGGAAGAATGGTAGGAGAAGAAAGGGATAAAGAAAGGGGGGGTAATCAGAAGGGGGAATGAAGCATGAGAGACTATGGACTCTGAGAAACAAACTGAGGGCTTCAGAGAGGAGGGGGCTGGGGGAATGGGATAGGCTGGTGATGGGTGGTGGGGAGGGCACGTATTGCATGGCCCACTGGGTGTTATACGCAACTAATGAATCATCGGAATTTACATCAAAAACCAGGGATGTACTGTATAATGACTAACATAATATAATAAAAAAAACATTTTAAAAAAAGCCTCTAATTCCCTGACTCCCAATAATGGATTGCTTCTAGGCCTGCCATCACTGTTGAACCCTCTGGGATCTCTTCCCTCAGCCTGCTGTACTTCTATTTTTCAATCAAATTTCATCTTCAGCAATCCAGAGCCTATAACCCTTGGCCAATTAGATTTCACTTTCAGGCTATATTTTTATTTTTTATAACTAAGGTATTTAAAAGAGAATTTCAATACTCTTACTCTTCTTGAATCAGTTATTATCGTTATGCAGAGGCCAAGCCTGACAATCTAGTACCTAGGAAATGAGAAGAACAAATATTTTTCTATTAAGGAGAAAAAATCGGGACGCCTGTGTGGCTCTGCTGTTAAGCGTCTGCCTTTGGCTCAGGTCATGATCCCAGGGTCCTGGGATCAAGCCCTGCAGCAGGCTCCCTGCTCGGCGGGAAGCCTGCTTCTCCCTCTCCCACTCCCCATGCTTGTGTTCCCTCTCTCGCTGGCTGTCTCTCTCTCTGTCAAATAAATAAATAAAATCTTTTAAAAAAAAGGAGAATAAATCTACCCTGGAATTGCAATATTTCGAGTTTCCGTGGTGGCTGTTTCTTCCAGGTCCTTAGAGCAAGAATTATTTTCATACTAAGGGGGAAAGAGTGATAGGAAAAAAAGAAGTAATTTGTTCAGGAAGATCAGGATGAGCCCAAATTTTCCACTTAGTGTTTTTTGGGGAGAGTTAGTTTTCCAGAAGGTGAGCTGGAACTAATCCGAAGAGAAGTCCTCTTAAAGCCAGCCCATCTGTTTTCTATCTGTAAGTGATATGTACCTGGGCAGCCACTGATCACTGCTCCTGTGATTGTGACGTAATTGGCCTGAAGCGGGGCCGACAAATTTTTTAAAAAAGCTTCCTAGGTGATTCTAATATTCAGTCTGGGTTTAGAACAATCAACAAAGATTCTGCAACAGCTAGCCACCAGTTATTGCAGTGAATACTGACGATCAGAGGCTACCATTTATTAAGCACTTGGGTGCACCAAGAATGGTGCCTCAAACTTCACCTACATTATTGTGAATCCTCGAAATGGCCTCGTGAAACATCCCCATTTTATTGATGAGGTAACGGATGCTTATTTACTGGTTCAAGATGATACAGCTGGTACGATTTTGAGCCCTGACCTCTCTAAACCCTAGACTCGTTCATCCAACTGCCTACGTGGTGTCTCCACTTGGATATCTCATAGGCATCTCCATCTTAGCATGGCCAAAATGCACCTCTCGATTCTCCCCACCCCCCACTTGCTACTCCTCCATCAGAGAAAATGGCGCCACCATCCAGTTCATCCAGTTGTTAGGCCAATCTCTTGCAGTCATCCTTGACTTCTTTCTTGGCTCTCACATTCCGTTCCCTGTCAGCTCAATCTCTACAGTATATTCAAAATTGAACCACTTCTTACTCTCTTTGCCCCAGTCCAAGCCTGTCATTTTTCACCTGAAAGACCATCCTCGCTTCTTCAGTGGTCTCCCTGCTCCTCAACTTCCACTCCCACCTAGCTGTCTGCACGGTCCTTTTGCGCATAAATTGTATCATGTCATTCCTATGCTCAAAGCACTCAAAATGACTTCCTATCAGACACGAAATAAAATCCAAAGTCCTTGCCAGGCCTTAGGAAGCCGAGCACAACAGGGCTCTGGTTTGTCTTGTTCCATCTCTTACTGTTCCTTCCCTCTCTCACTTTGCTTCCGTCATATGGGCCGTCATTCTCAAACCCACCAAGTGCAGTCCCGTGTCAGAGCCTTTGGTCATGCCATTGCATCTGGAACGAATCTCTCCCCATCCCACTCCTCATGTTTGCATGGCCTGCCCCCTTGCTTCATTCAGGTGTCTGGGCAAATGTCACCTCGACAGAGAGGCCTTCCTCCATCCGCTGAGATGAAACATGTTGTTTCCTCACCTGCTTATTTGTTTTCCATTTCACTTAACACCAGCCGAAACATACGTTATTTACATATTTGTGAAGCTTTTTTGTCTCATCCACTAAGACAAAGTCCAAAAGGACTCTGTTTCATTTGAACACTTAGAACAAGGGCTGTCACACAGAAAGTCCTCAATAAATATTAACTGAATGAATAAATGAATGGAGTAGCTGAGATTTAAACCCAGATCATTTGACATGGAAGTCTATATTCTTCATTACATTGTCATCATTTGTCTCCCCCACCATCTTTCAAAGCATAGAGAGGTAAGGTGATAATTGCATAGATGCCAAGTGATAGAATTAGTACTCAAATTTAGGTCTGTTGGCTTCCAAAACCTGTTTTTTCCCTACTACTCCACATTGCCTCCTGGTGGAGAAATTGCCAGTGACTACACTGACAAAAACGGCAGCGAATTCATTGAGGTTTACTTCTTGGACCTGTGATTTCAGCATGATTTTATATAGCCTTCATCTTCCTTGGTTCAGCTTTGAAGCCCGTGCAGTAAGCTATGAGGCAAAAGGCACCAATATAATACTCCACTGGCTTGTCACAAGGCCCTAAATCCTACCATCATAGATCATGCCTTCTGTTTGACTTGGACAAATTACTTAAATTCCTCTAATGCTCTAATAATTATCTCTGAAACGGGGATAGACTATGAAAGAGATCATTTATATAAAGCACCCAGCACAGTGCCTGGAATGTAGTAAATCCTCAATAAATTAGATTATGCTATCATAACAAGTGCGAGGGCAACAAAACTCATATCCACCACCTTTGTATGATTTGGCTTATTAGAGAATTTGTGCCGGAGGAATATGGGAGGGACGGAGAATCGAGCTAGGTCTTGGGGGGGGCAGGCAAGCAGGGATGCCGTGGGATGATAAGTCAGGAGCACACTGAGGGCATGGCCACATGTGGATGCGAAGAAGGATGATGCCAGGCTATGTGCTGTCAGTGCTGCTGAGGCAGAGACTAGGATCAAAGCTAATTCATTAGATGCTTAGCAGAGAATACCTTTAAGTCCAAATGGGGCCACCAAAATGCTCAATTTCCGTATATTCACATTTCACCTTCTCCGGTGGCTCTCAATTTTGAACAGTTGGGTTTTAGATTTAAGTCTTTTCCTTCTTGCTGTTAGGAGTGTTCCGGTAAGTATTATTTCTAAAGGTGCTATGCTGATTAAAAAAAGTGGCTGGCTGGGGTTTTGTCTGGCAAACACACTGACTGTGAAAGCTGCAGGAAAATTGATTTTCTGGCACTCGCGTGTCCTGGCACAAACTCTGCTGCATGGAAGCTCAAGTTACAGAACCTTCTGGTAAGTGCAGCATGTGGGGGCGACTTCAAAAAAATGATTAGGTTTCACTAATCTTCACCATTGGGGGCCAGAGGCAATGGCTTCCATATGCAAAATGGCAGAGAAGGCTACTACTTTGCTCTTATTTCCTTTAGGGAAGTGGTCAGCCACTTAGTTTGACACCGGCTCACAAACACAAATCAACATGGTTCTTTACACCCCATTCTTCACGCTCAGGCCCTAGATCCCAGCCTGTTTTTACTCTGCCTTGGCCAGCATGAGTGCTGTGAAGAAGCCACCCAGTCACCAATGTTCTGCCATGGGCTGGCCTGTCCATGCTGAAATGTGCAGTTATGTTTTCGTTTGGTGCATAGAGCAGAGGTTAAGAACATAGGTCCTAAAGTTATAAAGATCTGGCTTTGGTACTTATTAGCTGAGTGACTTTGGGCAAATCATTTAATCTTACTGAATCTCAGTGTCCCCATCTGAAAAATGGGGATAGTGATAGGACCTACCTCACAGTCCTCTTGCAATGATGAAATGAGAGATTGCTTATCATGAATCTAGCACAGCTCTTAAAAACAGAGTAAGCACTTAATTACTAAGTCAGGAAACTTAGTTCAGTGTCTCCCCTTTCAGTAATTGTACCAGGCACTGTGCTAGAATGCTATAGGGCACAGAGATGAGGAAGATGTGGTCCTTACTATCAGTGAGCTAAAGGAGTGAACAGAAGCATGGTCCAATAGAACTTTCTGAAATGTTCTATATCTGTGCTGTCCAACATGGTAGCTTCTAGCCATACATGCCTGTTGGCCATTTGAAGTGTGGCTAGTGCCACGGATCAACTGAATTCTTGATTTTAATTTTAATTTATTTAAATTTAACTACTCACATGAGGTTAGTGGGTGCCATTTTGGATAGTGCAGGTCTACAGCTTAAGTGAAGCAGAAGGCCAAGGGACTAAAAGGCAGCAAAAGGGCACCAAGAATGACTTTGTCTACTTCACAATATTTTTTGTGTTTGCTCTGATGGTAGACGTGATGACTGCATCAAAGTCCTGTCTGCCCCAGTTGGAGGGGTTGGCTATAGCTTCGGTTGAGGGGCAGGAGAGGAGGAAGGATAACTCCTGGTCCATTCAGGTCTGATCTGTAGCTCTGGATAGCTTACCCAGCCTGTGTTATGAAAGGCCATTCTAGAGAAAGGTAAGCTGTATTATTTGCATGGGCAAAAATTGCTCGGGCATACACAGGAACTGTTTCCTTTAAATTTATTCTATTCGTATAAAATTGAAAATAAATGAACTCCTGGGTCTAGCTATGGCATGAAAGAATATTCTTGTTACTGCTTTCTGAGAACTATACTTTCCTTCAAAAGAGCAGAGCATTATACAAGAGAATATTTTTGCCAAAAAAAAATAGAGTATGTTTCCTAAGTTCCCACCTAGCCTGATTTTGTCTTTCTGGCTCTGAGTTGTTACATTAAGTTGTTTGGATGTCCTCTGTCTGAGTCTCCTTTCTAAAAGAAGAATTCCAACAGAGGTGGGCAAGCAGGTGACAACATTCACAATTTCCCCCCATTTAAAAAAAATAGTACTTCCCTGTATCAGCTCTGGTAGACGGGATGAAGGATTGAGTAAAATCAAAATTGAAAGTGGCAGAATCTCCAGAGATGCTTTCCACTAAAAATTCCAAATAACTTTGTCAAGTACTCATTCCAAAGGCCTTTGCCTAGCATTTTCAAACCTTGTTACAATTACATTAAGGTCACAGCTGTAAATTTGCCTTTTCTGAGTCACCAAAGGGAGTATGGGACTAGCATTTCATATGGAGGTAAGACTGGGAGAATTAGGCTGAATGTTAAGGCCATTGGGCTTAGTTACTGTCATACGGTGACTGTGATATCCATGATATTGAAACAAGCCCTACCAAAAGTCCCACACTGAGGGGTGCCTGGGTGGCTCAGTCGGTTAAGTGTCTGACTTCAGCTCAGGTCATGACCTCAGGGTCCTGGGATCGAGTCCTGCATCGAGCCCCACATAGGGTTCTGTGCTCAATGAGGAGTCTGCTTCTCCCTCTGCCCCTCCCTCTGCTCATGCTCTCTCTCTCAAATAAATAAAATCTTTAAAAAAAAGTCCCACACTGAAATGAATGTTGCCAAACCACAAATTTGCTAATCAAAACCCATTAGAAATAGAAACAGATTCATGAAATAAAATTGTTGTTGTTTTTAAAGAATCATCTAGAAAACTAGGTTGTTTCATTTTCAGGCCTGTGTATTTACCGCAACTATTGAACAGAAAAAAAACCAAAGTACAAAGCTCTCCAGAGTAAACCTAATCAAACCATTGCTTCATTTGACTTGAGTTTCTGATAGATAACATTTGTCACCTCTATTCAGTAAGGATCAACAGTCAAACTGCAGAAGGGAGCCATGTTGAATCTTAAAGGATTTAGAAGAGTAAAGGGAAAGTGAAAGTCCAGGTTGCATTTCCAAATTTCACATATTTTCTAGTACCTGTGAAACCTGTGGCCTGTGGGACAATTTATTAGGAGTCATTGGTTTGAAATTCATTCTCCTTAAGTCCCCATTTTGGTGCCAGAAACTTATTACCAAAGAAATACAGTAACTTGAAAAACAGGCCCTCTATATCTCAAGCAAGACCATTATTATCTGGTGCTATTCCAGAAAAGTGGAGTAGGCCAATAATACTTTAAAAGAAAGTTATGTATTTTTCCTCTCAGACTCTCCTGCTTGCCTTCTCTTCCAACTCTAATCAACCAATGGCAGACCTGTATCAGCCAAAATGCTTACTGCTCACTACATCCCACCCACCATCCCCACCAGTGTGCCACTAACAATAGTGAACTCAACAAATTAAAGAATGTTTACGAAGACCCATATGTTTTTCACAGCCCATTAAGATAATCTGTCACTAAGAGTTATCTGGTTTTCTTTCTCAGAATTAGAGAGGTTGTTTCTCTTAACCCAAGATTTTTTAAGTCACTTGCAAATTTTAATTTCCATTAAGATGCCTTTTCCTTCACAGTCCTGCATGTAAAGACAACAGAATATTTAATTAAGAACCCTCCTAGACAGTCATCTCTCTTTGAGGCTTGCTTTCAATACCTTCTGCCTTGAAATTGTTTGTTGGTATGGTGGAAAAAACGGACTCCCTCCCCCCTTCTCCACCTAATGGCAATCTGCATTTCTACTGATTTCTATCCAGGTCATTCATTATCCACTCACTGAAAAGTATGTTATTAATGAGAAGCAGGTAGGAGTCATGCTGTCCTCCCCAGGTTTAAATGAATCTTTAAGATGGTACAATCAAATAGATATGCAAAATAGGCCATTAATGCAACATTAAAGTTACAAATTTAAATACAAAATCAGGGAATGCAGAACTTTTTAAGTTTCTCATCGTTTCAGTCTTGGCAACATGGGACATGCTGAATATATAGTACAGTGTTGGGAAGACGCGGATCCCAAGCATTGAAAAAATAACCGATGTTTGTAAGGGAGACTCCAAGATTAGCTACCAGACTTCTGGAATGCTGTAACTGTGTCTATGTAGATTGGCTCAACCTCAGGAAGCAAGGTTTTCAGCACCTTCAAACTTGCCTTTCCCTGGTTTGTGCTGCTATGCCTAGATAAGAGTATGCCTTCCATCACGTAACAGATGAATTCCTAGAAAAAGCTGTGCCATGAATTAGATTCATTTTTGAAAATCAAATTTTATTTCTCTTTTGGTGCATGGGCTGTTTTATGTTTATTTCTGACAGCCCTCCTCTTAGGTTTTTCTGACAAGCAGTTAATGATCTGTAAACACCAAAATGCACTAGGGGATCTCCATTTTCCAGAGAAGACTATATTTCTAATGTGAGTAATTACTATTTATTGCGTTTATCAGTTGTGAATTTTCTGATAAAAGGATTACTTAAGGAAGGGTCCGGCTGTGTTGTGTAGCCAAAGGTTTGGGAAGAAGAGGGAAGCTTTAAAGATAACCAATGGTTTTAACTAGCCCCCGTTCATCTCTGGGCTGGCAGAAGGGCAATCCCCATAATTGCCTGGGAAGACAGAGAACGTTGGCACAAAGTGATTCGAGGTGGGGGCTCCTGATATACCAGATAATGTGCTGCCTCCCCGAAGGGCCGCTGGCCACCAGAAGAGGTATCTGTGGTAACAGCACAGATCCCCAGTGGAGCAGAGGGGAAAAAGATTGGACACTAGCCGGACAAAAACCGATCTGGTTTCCACGGAAGAGAGAAATTACTCTTGAGTGAGGGGGAGGGTGGAGGTCTTGTCTTAGTCGTAATCAGCAGCCCCGCTTCTGCTCGGGAGATGGTGATGGTGGCACCCCATGGGAGATTAGAAAGAAGGACCGGGTCCTCTTAAGTACTCATCAGCATGGCAAATAATTTGTGGTGAGACAACTGTCCTACCTTGTTAACATTTCCCCACGCAGGCTTCACCCCGGCTTTACCCCGAGTGTGAGCAATGGCCATAGCGCGCACTGACCAGAACCCTGACCAGCTGGCCCCTAACCCACGGTGAGGATGAAGGCTGGGCAGTGTGGTCTCCGGGCTGGAAAGCATTTCTCTCCTGCTTGGGAATCGGAGCGCTCCTGCTACCGCCCCGGGGCATCACGCCCCTGCCTGCCTAATGCCCAGAGCACGCAGAAACGGAGGGGATGATGCCCAATTAGCAAAAGGGAGGGAGGAAGAAAAGAGCGCAGCAATTCCACTTCTTTCTTGAAGGCCCGAAGAGCCAGCACTTCAGTCTGGTTACAAATGACCACCACACCACTCTTTCCTGGGAAGATGAGCCCTCACGAACCCTTCTTAGCAGAGATACCCGGAGAAGGGGCCAGTCACCTGCACGTACTCCCAGGAGCCTTCACCCTGCCGTGTGCGTACCTGGGGCTGTCCGCTCCACAGGTCTCCCATGTGGGGAAGGTTGAACCTCTGGCCTCCCTAATGCCTCTGTAAGAAACGAATGCAATTGTGCGTGCTGCCCCATGCCCAGAGCCAGTAGGTAAAATAGGAGAAGGGAGTGGGGTAAGGAACAGGGAGTGGTGTGTTAGAAAAGTGCTTCGGAGACAAATCAAAACCACGATGAGACCCCACGTCACAGCTGTCAGCATGGCTACAACGAATAACACAGGAAAGAACAGGTGTTGGGGAGGATGTGGAGAAAGGGGAACCCTCTTGCACTGGTGGTGGGAATGCAAACTGGTGCAGTTACTCTGGGAAACCGTGTGGCGGTTCCTCAAAGAGTTGAAAATAGAACTACTACGGTCCAGCAATTGCACTGCTAGGCAGTTACCCGAAGGATCCAAAAATACTGATTCAAAGGGGTACATGCACCCCGCTATTTATAGCAGCATTATCAACAATAGCCAAACTCTGGACAGAGCTCAGACGCCCACTGACTGATGAGTGGATAAAGAAGATGTGGTATATGTACAATGGAATATGACTCAGCCATCAAAAGAATGAAATCTTGCCATATGCAACGACATGGATGGACCTAGAGGGTATTATACTAAGCGAAGTAAGTTGGGCAGAAAAAGACAAATACCATATGATTTCACTCAAATGTGGACTTTAAGAAACAAAACAGATGAACATAGGGGAAGGGGGAAAAAAGAGAGCGGGAAACAAGCCATAAGAGCCTCTTCAGGATAGAGAACAAACTGAGGGTGGCTGGAGGGAAGTGGGTGGGGGATGGGCTAGATGGGGGATGGGGATTAAGGAGGGCACTTGTGATGAGCACTGGGTGTTGTATGTAAGTGACGAATCACTGAATTCTACTCCTGAAACCAAGATTGCACTGTACGGTAACTAATTAGAATTTTAATAAAAATTTGAAGGAAAAAAAAAAAAGAATAGTGCGTCCAGCTGAAGGGCAGGTGTTTCCCAGCTCCTGGCTTATCTTTCCCTTCTGGACCAGTTTTATTTTTTTTTTTTAAAGATTTTATTTATTTATGTGACAGAGAGACAGCCAGCGAGAGAGGGAACACAGCAGGGGGAGTGGGAGAGGAAGAAGCAGGCTCCCAGCGGAGGAGCCTGATGTGGGACTCGATCCCGGATCGCTAGGACCACGCCCTGAGCCGAAGGCAGACGCTTTAACGACTGCGCTACCCAGGCGGCCTGGACCAGTTTTAAAATACACTCCTCTTCCTGATAGGATTTACGTCCTCCTCATTCTGAGCTCTTCCCAGTGACCGGGTTCATGTCTACCCAGAGAAGTTCCTCTGGGCTGGGACCTTTGAGGTGCAAGGCTCCAGGAAGCGGAAGCGTCTGAGGAGCAGTAACACAGGTGCCCCATCATCAAAGACATGCGAAAGAACCCAGAGGGAGGGAGGCCACAGGTCAGGTGATAGTGGAGGGAGCTTTGATGAATAGCCAAGAGTTCAAAGCTCTTGTTGCAATTTCTCATTCTGCCCCCTTTCATTTTTAAGGCCCTTTCTCGTGCCCATAGTTTCCAACCACATTTTAATACTTGAGCTTCCCCAAGTGAAGGCCAGCTGTTCTGTTTGTCTATCTACTGTCCTCTGGCCTGGGGAATTTTGGAGCTTGGGAGTGCCTGAATCTTCTGGAAAAGCCCCAACACAGCAGCCCTGACTCCTTGAGACCCCGCCGGTTACACTGGGAAAAAGACGGAGGGAGGGCTGGTAGCTTCTGTCATGCTGGCAGGAGATTCCAAGCTCCTGAGCAATCTCTACCCTCTGTCCCATTGTTTTCTTTCTCTTTAGGGCATTTCTTGTGCCCCTGCTGCTTTCCAGGTTCTACTGCTTTTGGTCTTCTATGCCGACTAGCACCTAGGGATGTTCACTGAAATTCTTCCAGGTAGGGCCATCGGGGGTAAGAGGTTCTCTGAAGCCTCTCTGAAATCGCTAATATGGCAGCCCCGACCAGCAGATAAGAGAAGGAAAGAGAGAGGGACGTAAGGTGCAGTTAAAGGAAAATAAGACAGCTATTTTCTACTTTTTTTTTCTATTTTCTACTTTCTACTTCTGTCCCATTTTTTCCTAAGAAATTGCTCTACTCACAGCCTTGACCTAGGTCATCCGGATCGAAATCTCCACCAATAACCAATGCTGGGACCTGGCCACCTGCCATCCTCTAGGATGGGAAGTTGGAATCAGGGGCTTGCTGAAGGGGCCATAAAGACACTAATACGGCAGTTCTGGTCACTCAAGACACACGCAGTAAATGCACGATGGGAAAGGAAGGGTGTCATAGGGATCATAGGAGAAAACAAACATTCCGCGGCCTCTGGACATTATTCCCCTGTAGTGTCATTTCTTTCTCGCTTTTAGGACTTTTATTGTCCATAGTCTCCAGTCAGATACCTTTGCTTGAGCTTCCCTGTAGATTTCTGTCTGCTCTTGAGCACCCTAAAGCCTCAGATTCTGGTCCCTGTTGATCACAGGAAAGTTTTTCCTTTCTCTCCTTCCCTGACAGGAACACTGGGAGGAGGAGGCTAGCACTCAGCCAGTCAGCTGCGCTCACTCTCAGGATACCTCTTCCTGCCAGACAGGCCCTAGCTACTTCTACTCAGGCTTCTCTCTGCCCTATTGGCCCGGCCTCAAGCCTTCTCCCAGCATCCTTCACGTAGGATTAATGGGAAAAAGCAAATCCAAATCAACAAAGTAGAAATTCTCTTCTATGTTATGTAGTCAAATGTTCTTCAAAGAGCAGCTCTTAGTCATCTGTGTTGGAATCACTTGGGGTGCTAGTTTAAAAATGCAAGTCAATAGAACCTGTGGGATCAACATGGCGGGAAAAGATACGAAACCCAATAATCTGTGTTTTAAACTAGTTTATGTGCAACCAGTGTTGGAAAACATTGCTCTAGTGCAGTCATTCATCAGATTATTGACTCCCCAATTCAACATCCCTGACAAGTGGCCATTAGCCTATTATTGAATCCCTTCAAAGATGAACAGCTCACTATCTAAGGAGACAGCCCGTTCTATTTTTGGATTGCTATAGGAGAATGTTCTTTTTACAAAGAGCCAAAAAATCTCTATCCCTGTAATATCCATCCTTTGAGTTTTGTTCTGTCCCTTAGGGCCCCACAAAACAAGTTCAATTCATCTTTGAAATGTCTACCCTTCAAATATTTTTAAGACAATCCTAATATATTCTACTGCTGCATATTTTCTTCAGGCTAAATAGTCTCAATTCTTGTGATGTGAAAAACAATCTTGTAAAAAATTGTAGACCTGTCCCTGTAGGTCAACTCTTTGGGCAATTCCAGCTAAGAGTGTTTTCAGACAAGATCAACACAGAACTATGAGAAGCCATTGTTGTCTTCTTGACGTCAACTCTGAAAATCTGAAGGTGTCCTCCAAGCCCCTGTCTCTTACCTTTGACAACTTTCTACGGATCTGTATTGCATGAATGTATCCAAGCCTCCTTGAATATATTTATATTTCTCCTCAATCACTGACTACACTATTCTCAACCTTCTTGCTTATACAATTGGCTCAAACCCCAGGATGAGAAAATAAAGCAAAAAATGTTCTTCAGGATTTGGCCAGTGGGTAGTTTGTTATTTGCTGCTTTCATATGTAACAAACTTCTGGTATTTATTCATCACAATTACCCAAATGGTGGTGGTGGTGGTGGTTGTGGTGGTGGTGTGTGTGTGTGTGCATGCACACACATGTATGTGTGTCAATCTGGAAGAAAGGGGCAGGATACAAATATTTGGAAATCAAACTTCAAAACTGTGCAAAGGGGCTTTAATATGATTCTCTTCATGATTACCTTATTAATACTACCACATTCAGGAAAAGGGGCTGTTCATTTTGGCTGAAATAATGTCTATTATAGTGGGGTTATTTTTAAATATGGAGGGTTGGTTATGAAATCTTTCATTTGGTATTGTTTGCCAAAGCAGCGATGGATTTTACTTTTCAACACTGGCTCCTCAAATTCATTTAAAAGAAAGCAAAGTATTCCTTGGAGAGTCCCTTTTTAATGAACCTTATCTTCACATGCCAAATGTGAATGATGAAATTAGAAATAAGACATCGCTCAGAGTACCCTGGTCTCAAGCAATGACTTCCAATTTACCCGTGGCAGTCTATAGATTGATTTTTACCATGATGCCATTGTTTCAAAGCAATACTTTTTCTGGGAACTTTTTTTTCCATCCTAAGTTTCCTCCCCCAAACATATATACATACACTACCTTGTACAAACAAATCTTAGTGTGAACCCTATAGAAAACTAACAGTTCCTCAGTGAAGAGTAGCCATAGTCTAACATGATATAAAGTCATGATCTTGTTGTTTGCTCGTTGTTGGTTTTTTTTTTTGTTTTTTTTGGTCACACATATATTCTCACATACCTTTTGAACTATTTTTAAATTCTCTTTTCTCTCCAAATATTTTGAAGATGTCCCTTTCTCCAGAAACCTTTTCTGATGAATTCACCTGACTCCCCTATTGTTTATATATTGGACTCAGGGGTCTGGATGGCATCTCCTATTCATTCCCAGAGTGTCTAGGACAGGGTTCTTTACCCAGTCAGTTGGAAAATCAATGCTACTGAATGATGCAAGAAATAGTCTGTGGGTGCCAGTCTGGGCATCCCAGTCTGCCTTCGGCTCAGGTCATGATCCTGGGGTCCTGGGATGGAGTGGGGTGTCAGGCTCCCTGCTGAGTGGGGAGCCTGCTTCTCCC
The DNA here is from genome assembly GCF_017311325.1 of Ursus maritimus. Lineage (NCBI taxonomy): Eukaryota > Metazoa > Chordata > Mammalia > Carnivora > Ursidae > Ursus > Ursus maritimus. Next base: position 27,336,200 of record NW_024423319.1, read on the forward strand.
TCTCTCTCTGCCCTTCCCCCTTCCCCCTGCTCATGTGCGCTTTCTCTTCTCAAATAAATAAATAAATACATTTAAAAAATCTTAAGAAAGAAATAGTCTGTAACCCAGACCAGAGACTCAAAGATGATAAAATTGAGAGTCAAATAAATCAGGCTGTGAACACATGAGTTTTTATAAAACTGGGAAGTAAGACTCAGTTCCGGAATTCAAGTTTCTTTAGGCATAGCAGCTAACCACCTTCAGGAACCTCTTCATTAGGGCCCCAGGGAGTGCGTGGATAGGAGGTCAGTTTTGGGAATAATGTACAGACAGATGCCCACAATCAGAACTGGAAAGAAATGCAACAGATCATCACTATCCAAGTCCGTCCATCAGACAGGTAGCATTCTAAACTATTTAGAACAGAAAGATGAGTTTTATTCTACCATCCATCGCCTGCATTCTGGTGCAATCTTGCTGGGGCATCAGAATTGCAGCCCAAACACAGAAAGAGAAAGCATGTTCCCTCAAATTTTTGTTACAAGCTGGAATTGGTAGCTAAAATACCCAGGAACCTCCGTACATATGCGTAATACAGACAGGACTTTAGGTTTTCTTCAGCACTTTCATACATACACATACCTCCCCCTCAGCTGCAATCCTGTATCAAGATAAACTTTGTGATACTAGCTAAAGTTCTGCCCCAGCATCAGCTACCCAGTGACCCTCTTCCTATTGGGAGAGAGCCATCTATAGCCTAAGAGAAGAGTAGGATTGTTTGAGGAGCAATGGGAAGCAAACAGAACAGAAAATGCCCTCATCTTTTGTATCAAGATAGACCTTAAAATTTAAACAGAGAAACAAAGAATTATCATACAATCCAGCAATTCCACGCCCACGTATATACCAAAAGGATTTGAAAACAGGATTCGAAAAGCTGTTTGTACACCAATATTCATTGCAGCTTATTACTTGGATATGGTTAATCTTCAAAAAATTTTTTAAGTCCAGAAGCCCCTATGTTTCATGCCTTTACTGTGTCTTACTGCTTTCTTCTTAGAAGATGGATTTATGGTAGAAGTGTGTTTTCACAGGTGACTCACTCCATTTTGCAAAAATGTAACTATTCTCCCCCTGGTGCCTAACTTGATATGATAGACCCTCAATATATATTTGCTCACTGATCAAAAATGTAGAAGATGTTGAAGACTGGAAGGAGTGCGACCACAGGACATCACCTAGTAGTTTTTTTGGGAAAAAAAATCATATCAAGGTTTTGTTTGTGTGAGTTGCCTTCTCCTTTCAAAAGTAGAGTGCAACCAACCGTTCCAGTTAACCGAATATTTTTGTTAGGTGGGTTTCAGGAAGTTGAACTTTTACTTCATCCTGATGGTCAAGTTTGAGACTTCTGCATGGTGATGAAGGAGAATTTAATAATTAACCTGGGCCGGCTTGCCAGGTGAACTCAAGGAATGTTTAATTGAACAGATGGGCCCCATTCCTCCAGATAGAAGCGCTAAGCGGGTTTGATTTTGTCAGCTAAGGAACGGAAGTGAGACCCTGAGGTGAATTACTCTAGCGAAGAGGGTTTCAGAGTTCTCCCCAAGATCTGGGGGTCCTGGGTGGTGTTAATTACCCTGGCGTTGTCCGAGAGAGTTGGCAGCTTCAAAGAAAAGGAAGACTTAACTCCCTTAGGCTTTCCAGGCTGTGAAATGCTCTCATAAGCAAGTAGGTTACCTGGGAGGACCAACAGAGAAAGGCTAATGAAATCCATATGGTTGGTTACTTTGGGCAGATGGCCTGCATGGCCCCCCTTGGAAGCACCTGAAGGTTCTAGGTGGTCTTCAAGGGCAGCTTTGAATCGTGTATGGTGAAGTGGTTGAATCTGCAGGCCACAAAGGAATGGCTGAAGAGGGACTATGAGGTCAGGAGTAGTATTTTATAACAGGGGTAGGGATGGGATCAGGAGGATGGTGGGGGGGGATACAAATGAGCTTTCTCTCTCCTCCCAAAGCCAGGCAAAAACCCACCTCTCTTCCACTGAGCTAGCAGAGATTATTTTATTTTCTCTTATTTTCTTCCTGGGAAATACCCCTCTCTCATGTCTCCACAGAGCCTTGTCAGGAGTCTTTATGCTTTAATTGCTCTTGTGTTGGGCCCTTGCCCTAAAGTCTCCTGGGATCTGGGGCGCCTGGGGGGCTCAGTCAGTGGAGCATCCGACTCTTGATATCAGCTCAGGTCATGATCTCAGGGCTGTGAGACTGACCCCTATGTCGGGTCACGCACTCTGCGTGGAGTCTGCTTGTCCCTCTCCCTCTGCTCCTCCCCCTGCGCTCTCTTTCTCAAATAAATAAGTGAAATCTTAAAAAAAAAGTCTCTTGGGATGTATAGAAACTTTCATACTTTTAGAGATCTTTCTGTGATATTATCCTCTTACTAACCCTATAAGGAAGGTAGAGCAGAGAACATTCCCCTTGATAGATGAGGAAACTGAGACCAAATGCTTCTTACCCAAAGGAAAACAAGAAAGTCATCAGTGGATGTGGAACTAGAAATCATTTTCATCCTCTCTCTTTTTTCTGCCCGGTTTTATCCAGCTGCAACATAACCCTTGGCATATCAGAAACTGTAATCAGCTGTGAATAACGGAGGTTTGTTGTGTTTGTGGCGTTCACTCTGGTTTTATGGATGTCTTCCTTTTCTTTGCCATCTTATCTTGGATCCTTTTGAGGTTATCAGAGCATGGGGAAATGTCATTTAAAAGTGTGTATAGGTTTTCTTTTCTAATTGACCCACCAAGGGATAGAAACACAAAGATCAATCAGGAGATAATAGAGACGTCTTAGCATGTGCTACACCAGAGGCTCGATTCATGCATAACTCCCCCTGTTTCTGTGAACACTCACACCAGAGAGGCAGTGAGATGGGATGGACAGAGGACCCAATCTGGACTGAGTTCTAGCTCTTCCCCATGGAGCTGAGTGACATTCGGCAAGCACAAAGTCATTTTGCCCCACGTGTTTCCTCCACGAAGTAGGGGCAATCATACCTGTTCTGGTTACACTGCAGGATCGTCGAGGGCATCGAATGTGGTAATGTATGTGCATATGTGTTGAAAATTGACAGCCTGCTAGATTGTGAGCTACCAGAGGTTGGAGGCCATTTCTGTTTTATTCATTGCCTACGTGACCTTCGTGTTGGCGTTGTGGAGAATCATTAACCCTCCTGTTATTCACTGTGGGGTGTACCCACAGATTGGCAGGTGCGGGGAAGGAGCAACATAAAAATAAACACTGTCAGCTGCCCTGGAGGTGTGATCATCTAGTTTCCTGACGTGCCTATATTTCAAGTCAGTCTGTCCCCCAAAACAACCTCCAAATATGGTGGAAACCCTGTCGAGGTGTTTTCATGTGATTTGGCAAAAGACAGGCAGAAATTTCCTCTTGTGTATGGAGATGGGGCCTCAGTGCTTAGCCTGGAACTTGGCACATGGAGTGTACTCGAAAAAAAGAGTTATTATTGAAAGAGTGAGGAATACATAGTAGAATCGAGGGCATTATTATTAGCCTGTCTTCGTTGCTGCATTGTCTCCTTTCTCTTGGAGACAGATATTAGGTGTGTTGTCAGTTGTGGGCAGTTGTCAGGTCAACCAACCTCCACTCCCTTGGAGAGTGTCCTCTCCACCCAGGTCAAGACTTGCGTCGAGGACCTACGGAACCACAGAGCCCTGGCTGCCGAGGGCCGGGAAAAGCCAACAGCTGTCTGGGTGTACCTTTCCCTCTTCCAGAGGCCTAGGTGGCCAGGCCTCAGCACCCGCACCTTGTGCCTGCGGCTCCGCCGCCAGTCTTGACCTCTGAGGTCTAGGAGTCTTGTCATGCACGACATAGGAAAATAAGACTGTTTTTCATAAGGTGGCATCCAAATAGCCATGTCAAAATTAAAAACCCAATTTTTCTTTTGAAAGACTGTCAAGTGGGATGTACCACAGAGGTCTCTGACCTGCCACCCCTCGATGTCAACTCATCTCTGGTTGTTGCTGTTCTGTGTTCCCTAGTGTGTTGTTTGGCTGTGTCCTCAAACATTTGGTTGCATCATATGTGTCTTCAAACCAATTAAATCTGGTTGCAGTTTCCAAGTATATTGTCTTTCAAAATTGCAAATTCATCGTAGTACTCGGTGAGAAAATTTTTAACAAAAGGATTTTATATTTTGACGTGTTTCCTAAGGCTAGGGGGTGGGTTATGGGGTCAGGGAGGTCTGTTGTGTACATGGCTCACTTGTGACAAAGCATGAAGATTCATGGTTCGTTTTTTTGATCATGTCAAAAGGTCAAAATACTCAGCATAGGCGCATCTGTGGGGAGACTTTTTCCCTTTCCCCCTATACTTCAAAAGCCCTATAATAGATAACTGAGAAATGTTGAAATGGGGACTCCAATTGAAAATGCTTGTGTGTGTGTGTGTGAGAGAGAGAGAGAGAGAGAGAGAGATTCTGAATGTGTCAGCAGAAGCTGAATACTATTAGTAAGGACTACTTTTCAAATCAGTTTGGAGGGCTCTTCGTTTACAGCCTAAATTAAAAAAAATTTGAATGACCGATGACAACAATTAGTCAAAGAGTCCTGTGTTCAAACAAACCAATTTTCCTGAGTAATTCAGCTGTGCTACATGGGGTGTACAATGTCTGCAAGTCAGAAGACAGAATAGTCTCCTTGGTGATCTCCAGACAAAGTTCAATTCCTCTGTCCTGCCCAGGGCCCTAGAACAACTCACTCTCTCTCCACTCCTCTCCTTTTATGTTTAATTTCTTAAAGGGGTTTAAATTCATATTAAATATTTCATTTAAAAAACCAACCTCCTTTAATCCCCTGAACTACCTTCGATGGGGATTCAGCCAAGTCTTTGGAAAAGAAATCAAACATCATAGTCACTTTGTAACATTGCTAGGGCTCTGACGGCAGAGAGAATGTTGGAATTGCTTTTTCTCCCAGTGCTACTTTTTTTTTTTTAAGATTTTATTTATTTATTCGACAGAGATAGAGACAGCCAGCGAGAGCGGGAACACAAGCAGGGGGAGTGGGAGAGGAAGAAGCAGGCTCACAGCGGAGGAGCCCGATGTGGGGCTCGATCCCAGAATGCCGGGATCACGCCCTGAGCTGAAAGCAGACGCGTAACCGCTGTGCCACCCAGGCGCCCCCCAGTGCTACTTTTTTAACATGCATCTGTATCAGGTTAAATTTCCAAAACCTAGTGGAGGATGATCATTTCGGTGCAGCTTTCGAAATCACAGTGGCATTTTTCTGGGCAATGACAATAAAGCTGTCGACTGGTTTTTAGCATGGGTGCCTCCACTGCGGTTGGGACATTTTGTTTTGGAGCTGCTGTCTAAGGAAATCAGCTTGCAAGTCAAGAGGGCTGACGATAATATTTCGGAAGTCTCTTCCAGCGGCATGCATTTTGCTCAGTCCCCCTCTCCCCCGCCTTTCCTGATGGAATAGGTCCCTCTGTGCCCGGGACTTTACGTGATTGTTAGATAACAGCTAAAGGATAGCTGGAAAACGAGAGAAACAAAGGAATCATTTTAAAATACCGTCATTTTAATGGCAGCTTTATCCAGGATGAGTAAAAATGTCCGCAGGGCAATTAGAAAGGAATTGTATTTTATTTGTTTCTCTCTTTTAGTGGGACAACTGGGGGGCTGGCCCCAGGCTATTTTATGGTATTACTATTTGGTCCCTGTGGTTTTAGTATGCAGCGAGAATGGGAAGAAATGAGCTCATGTTATGTTTGTAAATGTTGCCTGTGATCTCGTTTCATTCTCTGAAGTTCCGAAGGCATGCCATTGGAGGGCCTCACTTGTTTCTGTGTGTGGTGGAGTGACTATTCTTAAAACTGCCTTGAGATCACTGGGGGCTAGGGGGTGGTGACGTGCTAGTTTAGTCAAGTCCCTGAATGAGAGACGATGTGTTCTGGCTGGCTGTTTCTCTGACTGACATGGTTCAAGGAGGGTGGAGTGGAGAACATAGAGAGGACAGACGGCTGTCTGGCAATTGGTTGGCGCCCCCCTCCCCAGATTATATGAATACCAACCTTACCCTTTGTTAGGTCTACATGACATTTTCAGTACAAGCAAGCTAAAAAAGTTGGTTTTTCTAGATTGCTGAGTTTCACCCTCCGATCATCGACCTTTGTGTGCTGCCTGAAAGAACTTCCCCCACAGAATCCTAAAGCTGTTACCAGCGACCATTTGGGGAAAAAGAAAAGTGGTGCGTGAGAATTAGAAAATGATTTGCATTTCCTTATACCTAGAAATATCCAGCTCCCTCTCTAATCAGATTTCCATAACAGCTCCATTTCCATACGAATTACTCATTGGCTGTAAAGGTCACTAGGAATTGGTGAGCATTAAAAACTGCAAACCAATTAGAATGTGGCAATAGCTTTGCTCAGAATTGAATGTTGATTCAAATTGGCTCTGGTAATATGATGCTTTTTAATGAAACCATCATTGAATAGATTAGCAGACACTTTCCTGGTTTTTGAGAAAGACACAAAATGAGTGTGGGGGGGTCTGGGTGTGGGGACAATGACTATTTGGTCATGCTTTCCAGCCTTAGTGCTAATCAGTCTTCCCAGAGAGGGTCCTTTGCCGGCAGTATGGATGAATGGCCTTTGAAAGCTTAGTGGGAATTGATGCTATCGATTACCGTTTAAAGCACACCTTCCTAATTTCTAATCGTTTTTGAAGGTAAAATGCTTTCCAATGGAACACGTATCTCTTATCAGAGGGTCCAAGTGTGGTATCTTGATAGCCTAAGTGATCAATTACTTCATACAGCAACTTGATGCCGCCTGGGATGCTATTGAAAGTTGATACCACACCAGCTTTCCGTGGAGCTGATTATGTGCTGACGACTCAGCAGATGGGAGCGCCTGGCTTACTGCCCTGTAACATGTGAAGGGTTTTACAGGCAGGGGATTATTCCGAGATAAGGTTCTGGGACTGCCATAGTGGTGAGGGTCAAGGCCAGCTTAGTTTCAGAAGGTCTTCATTGATGGTTCCGATACTGGGCCCCTCTCTCCAGTTGGGGATTTTGAACCGCTTGGTAAACAGTGGTAGAAGTGAGAAAGGGATATCCAGAGCCAACGAAAATTCTTGAAAGGGTCCCAGAACTAATGCTTTCTTTTTTAGGGAATGAAAACAGTTTTTAGCTAATTGCTATAATTTTAAGAAACATACTCCTGGTTTCCCAGGAAACAATTGGACAAATCTCATGATAATACATGCAGAAATCTATTTCTTACTGATTGCTTAAAATAAGCTGGTTTCGAACCAACATCTATTTAACCTGGACTTTGAGGAAAGGTCAGTAATTAGACCTGCCATCAATAACTTGATTATTGGTTGGAGAGACTAAACGTTTCCCTTTTACCTCCTACCTAAGTGGCTTCTGGATCATTGCTACAAGCAGTTTTATGGCGACAGTAGCAGGCAGTGGTAATGTATAGAATGGGCCTGTTTTCTAATCACCATACGTTCCTGCTTGGGGCAACGGAAGCAACTTTTGAGTTCTAAAACACTCCCCTGGTGGCCTTTCTTATAGTTCAGTTGGTACAGAACAAAGGTCTTGATAGTTTACGTAAAAGTGGCTTGTCCATCCTATTATCCTTCTATAATTTTCTGCTTCGATCTCCTTTCATCTTTCCTCTTGGCAGTGTTTATGCAGCATCACTAACTTCCGCTTGTGAATACCTTGCTGTTTCCCCCACTAAGATTTGGCCGATGATGGGGGGGGGCGGCGGGCAAGGAATAAATGTACTTAAGAAATCAAAACAATTACCAGCTTCCCTGGAAACTGAATTATCAGCATGGATATGAGTCCTTGAAACAAGCGTAAAACATTTCAATAGGAAGCCATTGTCTAAACTAGAATATGCAATTTGATAGTGTGTCACTCCCAGAGTCTTAGGCAGAGTCATGTACCTACCTTCTGTGACCCGCTGAGACACAAAATCCCTGCTTTTGTAAGAGCTAGAAAGGAGAATGCATATTATTTAGTTCAGTCCCCTTGTTTCTCAAGCAAGGCGATGGAGGCTGACAGAAGTGAAATGACTTGCCCAAGGACAAACAATCCCTGCGTGGCAGGGGTGGGATTCAAACCCGGGAGTTCCAGCCTCACGCTCTCGATATGCCACTTGCTATGCTGCACGCAAGTCTTAGTTGTCAACAACAATGAACTGGGTCCCCAACCAAGCCGTGCTGTTAAGGCGCTCTGCTTTGATAACATCCCCACACTCTCCCCACCCTCCCTTAAAAGCCCTGTGAATTTGCCTTTGTGAGAAGACGATAAAATCAAAAGCAGCCGGCCTAATTCACGGCAAAGCACTTACTCGGAAAAATTCTTTTGTTGAACCGGAGTCCAGGGTCCCATATGCAATTTCAGTCTGCTTAGCTAAGTCTTCGGCACTCTCTATGGGAGAAACCATCCTCTCCACGGTCAGAAAAGCAGCGAGATTGGCAGTATAGGAAGAAATTATGATCAGGGTGAAGAACCACCAAACCCCTCCGACAATGCGCCCGGACAGCGATCTGCGAGACAAAACAAAGACCAATCCAGACCCAGAGGGGCCGGAGTTCAGTTAAAAAACATAGTTGAAGTAGATGATGTCAGGGAATTAAAACACCAAACAAGAGTAACACGTTCACAACAGCCCACGTCATGGCGAAGATGACGATGGTGCATGCAGGACGCTCTTTGGGCCTCTACCACCTGCAAAGCCGGATTTTTTTTAAATCCTTGGAAAAACATCATCTTTTCACCAGCTCCTGCTTGCGCCTAAGAACTGCGCTATCAGATTCTCTTCCCGTGTGAGCTCTGCTGCGCTCGCCTGTGGGAGGAGGCTCCCGCCTCCTTGGAGGCCAGAGGTTCGCAGCCCGCAGGGTGGGATCACCTGGGATCTTTGTAAAAAAAAAAAAAAAAACCTCATGCTTAGGCCTACTTAACACCAGTTAAACCAGAGCCTGGCCCGTGGGACCCAGACATACATGTTTTAAAGCTCACCAGGTGATTGCAGGGCACAGCCGACGCTGCGGACCACTGACGTAAGCTGACGTCATGGGAGGAACACAGTCAAAAAGCCTCACGTATTTGAAGAGAATTGGGCGGTGGAGGGGTACTCTTCACTCTGGGTTTTGTAGGTTTAATAACGAGTTTGCCATTTTGTGGAGTTGGTCACCATGAGGCAAGGAGCGTGAGATAATATTTATTAGGATCTTAATAGAAATGGCTAGTGGGGCTCAGGAGCTTAGCTCCAGGGATCAAAACTCTCCCCTTTTGCAAAGAAGCCTTAACACAGGACGGGCCTCAAGTGAAGTAGGAAAATAACTACCCATAGAACCGAATTTGCCAGGCGCTAAAAGGTTTGTTTGCACCCCTACATTCCTACCG
>NW_024423319.1:27345636-27346144 GCF_017311325.1 Ursus maritimus
CCCCCCCCCCCCCATTAATCGAACAAAACCATTCTCACCAGCCTGCCACGGAAATTCCTCAGATTGGAGTCACCCTCTGCATTTTCCTTAGGAGACTTGGTCAAAAGGTTAACCAGTAACTTCAATAGGACCTATTATCACATGATCTTGGATGAGTCGACCCAATTAGTAGAGAATGGGACAGAAGACGGGTAAGTTGTCATAAGGGACAATTTTGTTCCTAAACGTAGCTATGCCTTTGGCACTGCGTGGGGTGTTCGTGAATACGCAGTTTCGGAGTATCTGCAGCGGTCTGCAGACCAAGCTGAGGAATACTGTTCCTCTGTATCGGTGATTCTCAACTCTGCCTGCACATCAGTATCATCTGGGAAGCTTGAGACAAAACAAAACAAAACAGGACTACACGCACAAAAATGCCGCGGCTCCACCCCAGACCAATGAAATCAGACTCTCCGCCGGGGCGGGGGGAGGGGGGGGTGCTTGCAGGGGTGGGGGGTGGGGGTGGGGG
>NW_024423319.1:27346154-27377315 GCF_017311325.1 Ursus maritimus
CTTGCAGGGGTGGGGGGTGGGGGTGGGGGAGAAGGGGAGGAAGAGGTTAGGCCGAAGCAGCAGCATTTGTATAAAGCGCTGGTGTAGCCAGCATTGGGTGTCAAGGTCCTGCACCGTGGATGCTGCTGGGGGGGCGGGGAGGGTCTGTGGGAAGTCAGGGGGCAGTGAGCACCCCGGATGCTCAGGGGTGGGGTGCGGCTCGTGCGGAGGCAGTTTGGTCTCCTTCACAGTGTTGCTGAAGGCTGGCTCTGGCTGCAGAAATGAAAATCTGGTCCCTAGGTTTTATAAAACATTGCCACATTATCTCTAGGCTGGTTCTCTCTGTGGCAGAGCTCCATCCTGATGAGGCTGTACTCTCCCGTGCCCAGAAAAGCTCACAGGAAAAGTATCCACTCTGTCATAAAGGCAGGAATAGGCGTAGGAGCCTGGCCCATCTCCAGGCTCTGTGGGAAGAGGGCAGTTCTGGGCTGAAAGCCGGCAAATCAAGCTCTTCTCTATTGGTACTTGCATTTGACCACTTTGAAGCAAATTTAAATTCCTGTGTCCCAAGATAAACTCTTACTAGCCTCTGGAAAATTCAGTTGTTTTTGGCTTTATTCTCTGGTCAAATAGTTTTGGCAGGTGTTTTGATAAATGGTGTTCTTTATTGATGAACTAAAACAAAACTACTTGAATTTTTAAAGTCTGTCATTCCTGTTGGTTCCTGGATGCTTAAAACCACCCTTCCTTCTTTATTTTTGAACGCAATCACTTTCTGCCTTTCAGATGAAAATCTGCTTTGCAACAGATTTCTCTACTAAGAGTTATATTCTCTCAGGGTCTCCTCTGGGAACATGTCTCTTTTAATCAGAAGAGGTAAAAACATCAGGATGAAGCAGAAAGAATGTGTTACACTTCCAAATGCTAAATATTTACAGGATATTTCAGTTACGAATTTGGACCTTTATAGTCTTTCTTCATTGTTGCCATATATATTTAATTTATCCCCAACTGATCTGACCCTGGACATAATTTTACCATATAGAAGATTACTGTTTCAAAGTAGCATCTGTAGTAATAGGGTAATAAAAATGATAACAATAATAGCTAACCCTTACGGAGCCCTTCCGGACTGTTCTGATTGCTTTGGGTTGACATGGGTCAACTCTTTCAATCCTTCCTCTCTATGGTTAGGTACTATTTTTACAGATTAGAAAACAGAGGCATTTTACAGATAAAGAAACTGAGGCACAGAGAGGCGAAATAGGAAATTAATAACCTATACTTACACAGTAGGAAAGAAATGCCCACATTTTTGTGCTACAAAACAGTCATAGTTTGTCTAAGCAAAACCGGAGCGGTGTATAGATTACAGAAGGTGCAATTTTCTGACAATAACTGAGAATTATAGTTGTAGGAAAAGCAAACATGTTTGGATAATTATTGTTTATTATCTGTTGTTCATTTGGAATGGAACTGGGAATGCCATCCTTATTTGGAGTGATGGGGTTTTCCCGAGACCAAGGGGAGAACTGATTTTGGAGTATTTCCAGATTCATGGTTTGGTATGGAAAGGGTTTTATTAAGCTGCTGAGAATACCAATGGTAGTTTATGCATTGTCTATTTGAAATGGGGAGAAAAATACAGTAATTTATGGAAATTGCACTTGTGCCATTCTGTCGAGGCTAATGGATTGTGTCTGTATGATCTAAACTCAAGCCTGCACATGCTAATCTGGTTATTTTGGCCACCATAATAGGTGACCCAGATAATCATGTGCTTGATCTGTAGGACTTAGCTGAGATTGGCTGTTGACATGACTGAAAATAAACCTAAACGCAAAATGGTCATTTTTGTGTCCTCTTGTATACATGGCTATTAACTCGGGCAACTACGTGGTTAATATGATGATATTCCTTTGTGCATGGAGAATTTTGGTGACTGTCTACATAGAAATGGCATAATAGTACCCACAAGCCTCAGCAGAGATGGAAAAAGGGCTTCCTTGGAATCCGTGCGAAATGCACAAACTTCCTCAAGGCAGCAGTAGCTTTGACAAGAGTCTTGATGGAATTTCTATGGCTTTCTTTCCATTATGGCATGAATGCCTAAGTCCTTTCACTGAGAAAAGGTGCAGAGGAACTCACAGGGAAGAAGCTCTGTAAGAATTTTTACATTTCCCTCTTCTCATTAAGGAAACTATAGCCATTTAATAACCCACATTTCACATGGCTGCTATATAAAAAGTGACTGATGGGTCAGCCCCATGACATTTTTAAAAGGATCTATTAAAACAAGACAAGACTTTATAGTTGAGTTAAAAAGACCTGTCATTTTCCAGTTTCTTTCCCTCCATTAATGCAGCTTCAAAATGTTTAACGTTCATTTCAAATAGTTTTGTTGCACAAGACAGATTTTGAGGTTGGCATAATGAAATGGCTATAAAATGCTGCACACTTAGTATTTATAAAAATGCATTATAAGGAGCATATCGTACCTTTCGAAGAAATGTAAGAGGAAGTGAATGAAAGTAGATTAGCAACGAGAGAAAAATGGACATAAAAACACCGCAAAATCATATACAATGCTCTTGTTAACCTTAATCATACGGAAGTAGAGTTTCCGAGTTAATAATAAAATGTATTTTATGACCTCTGAAATGATAATAAAAGTGAGCTATGTGCTGTAACCTTCAGCCTGTAAGTAAATTTTGAAATCTGCACTTTACCAGCTTCGTAAGATCAAGAGCCGAAACTAACCGCTTCTATGCACAAACTCTTCCTCACGCTCTTTCTCCCCCCTGTTCTTTCTTCCAAAGTATGTATCTTTTCTACATTCTATTCAATGCCGATTCTATGACAGATTTTTTTAAAAAATGTGCAGAATCAATCTTTGGCTCGTATAGTATTTTCTGATGGGGTAAGAAACCATCTCCTGAAGACTGAGAACTATGGCTTTCAGCCAGAAAAGTCGTAAAACAGTTGCAATAAAAATCCTGCTATTACATCTTTAATTGATCCCCACATCACTACTACTTTGAAAAGAATTTGCAGTAGGATGAGACACTGACTGGTCAGACATCAGCAAAGAAAAGGCTATTGCTTAAAATGGAGCCCCCAAATCCTGTTGTCTTTGGTTCCATTCATTTAATACCGTTCGTGTCTTTTATTATTTGGCACGTGTTTTCCATTTGATGAAAGGATCTGTATGTCAACTAACCTGGACAGATGCCCTGCCTGCTCCTCTAAAGTATCTGATGTCTTGCAGAATCAGAGAAGAGTAATGCCTTTGGAATAATACGCACACAGTAATCAGATTCAAGTTAGTGTGCTCCCTGGAGTTTCTCTGCTAGCATTCGCCCAATCCTCCCGGCTTCAACTCCGTTAGCCCTCAGATGGCCCTGCAGCTTCAAAGTAAGTCAGCAGGGGGAGCATTTGTCTGGGAGGACTCGGACTTTGGACCGCTCCTCCAAGTTTTACAAAGGAAACAAATGACAGATTTAAAAAATTGTAACATTCTGTCAATATCAGCAAATCATTATAGAATATACAATCCAAACATTTGCACGAGGTGTAACCCTTAAGGAGGGCACTATATGGATTCAAGAAGGCAAGTTCGTTGGTTATTTCTCATCAGAAATCAACTACGTGGCACTGACTACAATTTCAACCGCATTCCTAAGGAGTTTTAGGGACTAACATGCAAGTAGAATATTAACTGTTATTTTTTGTGCAAGTAGGGTGGTGAGGAGCAGCCAGTTTAATAAGGAGAATAGCTACCCTTTACCGAGAACTTACTATACGCCAGGTACTATGCTTTACATTTTACGGATGAGGAACTGAGGCTTACTTAGCCAGATTTAGTAACGTGCCCCGAGTTACACAACTTCTAAGCAGATTGCGAATCCAGTGAGACTAACTCCAGCCCCCACGCACTTAACCCCTACGCGCTCCCTCCATCTGGCTACACCCACTGCGGATCTCCCCATCCCCCTCCAGGGGAAGAGGGTTGAGTGGAATCTCCTCCTACTTCTCCCGACTGCCCCAATCAAATCAGTTTGTATATGGATATAACCTCAGCTTCTCACATTGATTAGCCTCTCTAAAGGCGATTCAGCCTCCAGCTGAATTGTTGACTCCAAACAATGGGAGTAGTTGAAAATACCAAACCTAATATTGACATGGGCTCTTTAAGCTTCCAAGCCCCCGTCAATACCTTTATTTGATGGAAATACAATGATGCTCGGTGCTCCTCATGCTGATTTCCCACTCTTTCACTCCGAGTGGACACACGCCCTGCAGCATTTTAAGTGCTCACTGCCTAAGCCTTTCTTTAACAACCCCGGGCAAAGGCAGAGTTTCATAGGAGGTTGGGAGACTGGGAAATAGTCCTGGGCACACCCAGGAGGAAAAGAATGGAAGAAGCAATGCACCTTCAGGTCGGTAGTGGGAGGCGGTGTGTGGTAGTGGGAACAGTTCTACTGCTGGATCTTACAGTCCCTATGACCCTGACCTCTACCACAGTATCTCTCTGCGTCCGGTTTTGTCTATGCTGTGAAAAAAGCAGCATGAAGTGGAGCAATATAGGGTGTGGGGTTGGAGTTAGGTTCGAATACTGGCTCTGCCATTAGCTGTGTGACTGCGCCAATTATTTACCCCGAGTGTCACCTTCCTCAACTTGAAGTACAAGGCGGCCGTGTTTCGAGGATTAAAATCCATAGGGTAATAATGCAGGCAAAGTGCGCATACATGGTGGGAGCTCAGTGAAGGCTGTTGTCCCTCTGCCCTCGGGAAACAGAAGCAGTTGGGTTAATTTATCTGACATCTCCTCTTGCTATGATAGTTGATAGTTCTACTTCAAAATGTGGTCTCTTATAATTCCTTGAATTGCTTCAATTTTGGGAAAAGTCAGAGTGTACAATGCATGTTCACATTCAGAGCTGTCTGGAGAGTCAAGATTCTAAATGTGGCCATTAAACAGAAATAAAGTATAACGCTGGCATTTGCCGTCAAGGCAACCATGAATCTTAGAGCGCAACTATGTCATTAACGGGAATTTCGAAATCTGTTAATAGAAGAGCACATTTCAGTGGAATATTCTGTTATACAACTGAGCACAAATATATAACCAACAGAGCTCTCAAGGCAAGGAGAAATAAGAATGCTACAAAGTATAAAATTTTATCAAGAGGCTTAAAGATATAATTTCCTTTGAAGGACACAAAAGACAATATTGAAAGAGGGATCACCCCTTTGGTAGAAAATATACAGAGTAATAATTTATTACTCAAAAGCACAAAAAGGAGAATATGTGTTACTCGAGACCAGTGTTATTCCATAGCCTGTGTGCCCCACTGCTGCGTTGAGCTGCAACCAGCATTTAAAACGTCATGGCATGCTGTGAGGGTAATGTTTGGTGACACTCGTGTTATATACGTGTTATATACATATATATACACACTGAGTCATGATGGAAAATGTATTTTGTACTGAGGGACATGGTCAAAAAGTTTGAAAGCCATTGCTCTATATGACAGTATCTAGTGCAGTATAATGAAATGTGTATCTTGGGGGGAAAAAAAGGATTTGATATATTTCAGTGCCACAGAAGAGCCACAGCTTAAATTCTGCTATCAAAAAAATCTATCCAGCTTGTCATTTGCAGGTCCTCATCTTTAAGTTAGGACTTAATGAAGCAATATGCTTAAATACTTCTAAAAACAGATAGCTTTTGAAGAGTCCTGTTTGAGTATACAGAGTAGTGTGCAGCACTCCGGTGGGGATATCACAAATTTAGTTTTGAAAATTCACTTACAGAAACCAATAAAATCCCCAGCCTTAATGACTCTTTAGCATTGCCTCAACACAGATTACCAGCCATGTTAAAAATCACTCAATTAGGGATCGTTCAGAAACCCTACTCTCCAAGTGAACATTTAAAAAAAATAAGAAAAGAAAGAAACTAGCAAAATAAATGAACTCCCAGATGGTATCGCAAAACGACACACATTGTAAGCACAAAAGGAGCAGGGGGTGCAATCATTTGGAGTATCAGACCGAGCAGATGGAGAGTGGCAAAAGGTATGACTCAGACAGAAGAGGCTTGCCCCACACATGTTACATTAGAAATGAGAAGATGGTTACCCGTGAGTTACACTGCAAATCTTCATTTGAAATGTTTCGTGCTCCAGGTGGATAATCTTAAAATGAGGTATGCTGTAAAACCATAGTAGGTGACCTTCTGGGTCCTTATATTCTAAATGAATATCCCCATATGTTTGTATAATGGACTCTAGTCAGTTATTTGGGTTAATGTTTAATTTTACCAAAACTACAACTTTTTATTTTAGAAAAAAAACCACCCCCCCCCGATTTTGAAGATACCATATTTGCTTACAATATTTTATGATTATGAATTTAACACTGTTTTTGTTTAGGTAAATTACCATTTGAACTAAGTGGGCGAGATCCAGGACATTCACATTTCATATTTTCACTAGCTTCGCTGAGATGAAATTTGCATCTCATCAAATTCACCAATGTAAGGGTACAATGGATGATTTTAGTCAGCTTAAGAGTTGTGTGGCCATTGCCAACAGTCCAGTTCTGGAACATCTCCCTCACCCTGCAAAGTTCCTTCGCGCTCATTTGTGGTTAATCCTGACAGGGCCAGGACTAGGGTGAGACCAGTGAGGCATTTACCCCCCCCCCAAATTTAGAAGGGTACCACAAATCTCATTAATCAAGATAAATAACATTTTAGTGCAATATTCTTTAAAAATCAAGATTAATTCAAAAAACCCATGATGAACAAAAATCAACATTTTTAATAAAGACTGAATTTGCCCCTTGTGCTTGCTGTACTCAGCCTTGCATGCCTCAGCCTAATCCTTGTCCTTCTTAGCTTCTCTCTGCTCCCTTTAAGTCCCTAGACACTTTCTGTCTCTACGGATTTGCCTATCCTGGACAAATGGAACAATGCAATAAGGGACATTCAATAAGTAGAATTCAATAAATGGAATCATATAATCTGTGGCCTTTTGTGTCTGGCCTCTTTCATGTAGCATCATGTTTTCCAGGTTCATCCACGTCGTAGCATATGGGTAGCTTGTTCTTCTGAATTGCCCAATGGTATTCTATTGGATGATAAGGCCCATTGTGTTCACTTGTTGATGGCCATTTGGGTTGTTTCCACTTTTTGGTTTTTATAAAGCTCCTATGAACACTTACAAGTCTTTGTGTGGATATAGGTTTTCTTTTCAGTAAATAACTAAGTGGAATTGCTGTCATATTTTAAGTGTGAGTCTAACTATAAGAGACTGTGGACCCATCTTCCTCTTTGGGGGCAGCATTTTGCATTCACACTACTAATGGATGAGAGCTATGCTCATTCTGCAGCCTCACCACCACTTGGTACTGTCTTTTTTATTATAGCCATTCTAGAGGATATATAGAGGTATCTCACTGTGATTTTAATTTGCATTTCCCTAATGACTAATGATGTTGAGCATCTTTACATGTGATTATTAGCCGTTTGTATATCTTCTTTGGGGAAAGGTCTATTCAAATGTTTTGTCCATCTTAAAAATTGGGTTGTCTTCTTTATATTGAGTTGCAAGAAATCTTTATTTATTCTGGATATAAGTCCTTTATCAGATGTATGATTTGCTAATATTTTCTCCCAGTCTGTGGCTTGTCTTTTCATTTCCATAATGATGTCTTTTGAAATGTTTTGAATAGTTTTGAATTTTAATGAAGTCCAGTATGTCAATTTTTTAAAAAAATGGATTGTTCTTTTTTGTGTTTTGAAAACTCTTTGTCCAATTCGAAATCATATAGACTTCCCCTTAGGTTTTCTTTTTTTATCTCTTATGTTTTCTTTTAGTACTTTTATAGTTTTAGTTATAAACTTGGGTGAGATACTACAGTGAATAATTCTAGGCAGTCTAAGAGTGAAATGAAAAAGGTAGGACACTGAAAGGGGAAAGTAGGAGGGCTTTTAAGAAGAGTTCTATATTCTTTCAAATTTTTTTCTAGATCCCATCTCTGGACAAATGAAAAAATGTTTTAGCTCACTTAAGGAGGAAACCATGCCTGATTGATCTGATCAAGACTTAGTATTAGCTTTATCCAAATAATATTAATATTAGCTGAAAATGCTGCCTTTATCCAGAGTCCAAATGTTTGCTATAATATGTATAAATATACAATACCATAGAAATGCATGAAAGACATTCAGAACAACACCAATAACACACTCACTTCATGGACGCAAGCAAACAAAATGGCTTGATGATAATTTGTCGTTGGATGGAATGTTAAATGAAAGAAAGCTGGACTTGAGATGGGTGAATACCAGATGTACGTGAATGGATCATGGCCACAGAATGCAAAGAGGCATTGGGTATGACATGGAAACAAACCTTGGAGAAATATCACATCCTTGCTGCATAAAGGCACCCAAGGAAAACCAAAGACTGTTAAATATTCCAAATTCATTTGGAGGGTCAGGAGGGCTTTGCGGATCGCGGGGTTCTTCATTGCTGTCTTCCAAGTGCCATTCATAGGGGCTGAATCTGCTGACTAGGAAAAGAACCACGCTGACCCCGATGTAAGCAAAGACGATACACATCCAGATCTCGTAAGCCAAGGGGTCCAGGAACGAGAACACGCCTGGCTTCGACTTCTGAGGCTTCTTTATCATGATGGAGATGCCCAGGCTCATAAATGGCTTTGAGAAATCTATGACTTCTTCACGGACCAATGTTATAGTGAGCGGAGCAACAGCTATATCAGCCCTCTGGAAAAAAAAATGGACTTTTAGAGACAGTACTTCCATTCGTCATTTGCCACTTACTATACCTCTTTGGTGGAAACATAAACTCTTAGAACACTACAACCGATTGATTTGTCAACGCTTTGGTCAGAAGAGTAGTAGCAATTCGATGGGTTCTAAAATGCTTTAACTTGATGGTAAGGGAAGGGAAGGACACCATTGACCTTTTGTCCTTTGTGACCTATTGCCTTCGGGTAACCGACTCAATGTTTTTCTTAGAATTTTTTTGCTATCTTGCAACTCAACTTGTATTCCCTTGTGACAGATCACTGTTTAATTCTCTCTTTTTTAAAAGTAAGTTCTACACTTAACGTGGGGCTTGAACTCATGATCCTGAGATTAAGAGTCGCGTGCTCTACTGACTGAGCCAGCCAGGTGCCCCCAAACACTGCTTAACTCTTGTTTTTTTTAAAGACTTATTTATTTATTTGGGGGGGGGAGTCGGGAGGGGCAGAGGGAGAGGGAGAGACAGAATCTCAAGCAGCCTGCGTGCTGAGTGCAGAGCCCAATGCAGGGCTTGATCCCATGACCCTGAGATCATGACCTGAGCTGAAACCAAGAGTCAGACACTTAACTGACTGAGCCACCCAGGCACCCCAACTGTTGTTTTTTTTAATTTTCATTTTCATGCTCTTATGTCTGAGCTCCCTCATGTGACTGGGAATTTTTGAGAGGCAAGCACATAGTCTAGACTTCTTATATGTGCCTCCCTCCCCACCATGAGGTTATTATTATTCTTGAATTATTTTTTCAGAGCATGTCTGTAAAAACATAGGTTCTTTAAAGGCAGGGACTCAATCTTCTGGGTTTTTTTTTTTTTTTTTTTGGTATCTATCACTGCAGCACATCCTAAATAAAGAAACTATGGATCTTAGAAAATAAGTTGTTGACTATTGAACATAATCTATGCAAACATGAAAGAATTCTGCATGGGCAATAACAAAGGTACAGCAGTTATTAGAATACATATTAATTTCTATAGGAAGCCATCATGTCTAGTGATAAATATCAGGGTAGCACTCACGAGTACTGGATCAATAAATATCAGGGTAGCACTCACGAGTACCGGATCAATAAAATAAATGTCAGTAGTGCCCTTATAATGGGCTCAGGCAAAGGCAGGCAATGTTTTCATATTAATCCCATGAAAAAAGGCACTAGGAATTTTTCTTTTCTTTCCAGCACTAGCAATTTCTGCACTTATTTCTTTGGTCTTCCACTATCGTTCCTCTACGACAGGCTTTAGTCTGGAGCCAGGCCTTAACATACACACTTAGAAAACTACTTCTAAGGAAAGCCTGTTGGATGGTATATCAGATATGAAGTAAAAACACCAATTTTGGGGTGCCTGGGTGGCTCAGTCAGTTAAGCACCCGACTCTTGATTTTGGTACAGGTCATGATCTCAGGGACATGAGATCGAGCCCCGTGTCAGGCTTCATGCTGGGTGTGGAGCCTGCTTAAGATTCTCTCTCTGCCTCCCCCTCTCCCCCCCACTTGCTTATGCATGCAGACACTCTCTCACCTCAAAACAAAAAACAAAAGCAAAAGGACCAATTGTGATAATTTTTTTACATTAAACAGAGTTATACCTCAATATCCTTACCAGCGGGGAGAGGTGGAGGAGGAATGATCAAGTCTGAGATAGAGGATGTTTTAAAAGAAATGTTTAACTACCTTGAGTCCCATAGGGTGACTCAAACTGATTAAAAAACAATCTTAATTAATTTAAAGGGAAACACAGATAATAAACAGCCAGCTAACATTTATTCAGTGCTTACTCTGTGTATAAGCACCTCGCGTATATTATCTTATTTAATTTTCTCAGCAAACTTAAGGTTGGCACATAATAATTCCCATGTTAAAGAAGGAGAAACTGAGGCCTAGGATTAGAACCCTGGTCTTCAGATTTCAGAACTCACGTGCTTTTTTCTTTCAGGTTTTTATTTCCATTCTAGTTAGTTAACATATAGTATAATATTGGTTTCAGGAGAACTTAGTGATTCATCACTTATGTGTAACACCCAGGGCTCATCACAACAAATGCCCTCCTTAATGCCCATCACCCATTTAGCCTATCCCTCCACCCACCTCCCCTCCAGCAACCCTCAGTTTGTTCTCTAGATTTAAGAATCTCTTACGGTTTGCCTTCCTGTCTGATTTTTTTATTCCTTTCCCTAGATTCCCTATTTTTTATTCCTTTCCCTATAGTCATCTGTTTTGTTTCTTAAATTCCACATGAGTGAAACCATATGGTATGTCTTTCTCTGACTGACTGATTTAGCATCTTACACTCTAGCTCCATCCACGTCATTGCAAATGGCAAGATTTCATCCTTTTTGATGGCTGAGTAATATTCCATTGTACACACACACACACATATACACACACATACAACGGAATATATATATATATGTATACACACACACACATATATATACACACACATACAACGGAATATATATATATGTATATATATATATACACACACACACACACAGAGGAATATATATACTACCTCTTTTTGATCCATTCATCAGTCGATGGACATTGGGGCTCTTTCCATAATTGGGCTATTGTTGATAGTGCTACTAGAACTCATGCCCTTAACCACCACAATGTCCTAACTCCATAGATATGTGCAGGTTTCTACTCTACACTGTTTTTATGTACGATAATTAACCCCTCTCAGATTCACTCCAGTGCATATTTGAGTGCCTATTCTGTGCCAAGCACTACTCTTGATGCTGGGGATGAAACACTGAGCAAGAGAGACAAAGCAGACAAAACTCCTTATCCTCGTGGAGGATGTCCTATAGCCCAGGGGGAGTTGCAGAAAGTATGCGTTTCTTAAAGCTAAGAGCCCACTGATCAAATCTACCCGATTGGCTCACTACAATCTCAAACTCCCCATTTCTGAAGTTAAATCCATCATCTATCACAGGAAAGCTGATCTCTTCGAAGTCTGTGAGTGATGCTTATTCCAAGCCTTTTGGGGTCCCTAATCCTTACCAGCTCCAACCCCCCACACAGGTGATCTTGCCTCTTTCTTTTCTTTTCTTTTTTTTTAAGATTTTATTTATTTGAGAGAGAGAGAGAAAGAGAGAGCGAGAGAGCGAGCATGAGCAGGGGAGAAGGACAGAGGTAGAGGGAGAAGCAGGCTCCCTGCTTCCCGACACGGTGCTCGATCCCAGGACCACGAGGTCATGACCTGAGCCCAAGGCAGATGCTTAACCGAATGAGCCACCCAGGCGCCCCAATCTTGGCTCTTTCTTTACTGAGATGGGAGCCAACTGAGACAAGCTCTATTGTCTCCGTGTCCTTTTCCTTCTCAACATAGTGCTGTGTCTTCACCTATTTCTTCTTTAAAAAAAAAATATTTTATTTTTTCTTAAGTAGGCTCCACACCGCGTGTGGGGCTCCAACTCATGACCCCAAGTTCAAGAGTTGCAAGTTTTTACTGACTGAACCAGCCAGGCGTCCCGATTCACCTATTCCTTTTGTCGTTTCCATCTCATAGCAAATGAACTTTCTAAGGCTTAATCCACTTATTCCTAGCATCCCATAGTCTTCTGTGTCTTCTTAAAACTCAGCTCCCTTTGTTCTCTTGTACTAATTTTTCCTTCTCACCCTATCCCAATGGTTCTCAATGGGTGGCTTCCCGGACTAGCAGTATCAGAGTCACCTGGGAACTTGTTAGAAATGCCAATTCTCAGGCCCTATCCCCGATGTATGGAACAAGAAGCACAACGGGCGGGATTCAGCTGGCCCTCCAGGTGATTTGAATGCTCACTGTCATTTGAAAACCATTAATTGATATTACTCAAAATCACACTCAGGTAATTCTGTTTACTGACAGCCTAAAACGAAACACAAAGCGGTCCTCCCACCTTCTTCTGATTCTACTACCCTCTTAACCATATGGCATCTTTCTCTCTCACTGTGGTCTTCTTGAAAAAATACACCTTTGCTATCTCTTGATTTTAACACGACTTTGTCCTTATAAAACACCTGTGATCTACCTTCCATCTCCTCCGATTTACTGACATTGCTTCTTCAGTTATATACTTGGTTGCCGTACCACATTCAAAGTCCTTCCCTCAGACGTCCCCTGCTCGTGGGACACCACTGCCCTTTTGCACCAAGTACCCTCTTTCCTTGGCTCTCTGAAGACTATAGTTTCTCCTCCTATCTCTGGAATGTTCCTTCTCTGGCTTTTCTTCCCAGTTCTGCTCTCTCGGCCAAGGTGTGCCTCTGTAGCCCCATAGTCTAGTCACGGGGCCTGGCTTAGGAGATAGTCAGTGAAGGTTTGTGGAGTAAGCAAGACTCCTTTAAGGGCCTGTCCTTCACTTTCTCCCTTCAGTATTATTTTTGTCCCCTCAGTATTACTACCCATGGCTTCAACACTCCCCTCATTGCCACTAACTCCTGAATCACCAGTTCTGCATTTATAACTGGACAGAAGCCAAACCCAAATTTTACCTATTTTACCCTTTTGCCTGGGGCCAGATCTGATCTTAGAAACAAAAGCTACTGAGGAGAATGGAATTGGCCAGAAAGCTAGTGGGAGTTTTTTGGCAGACAGAGTCTGCCTCAGCTAGAAAGAGGCTTGTCGTGCCAACAGAATTCACAGATGAAGCCACCTTCTATCCTTGCCAATGTGTTTCTGCCTCCATGCAAATGCCCCACTCGTATCATTTCCCATTTGATCTCATTTGAATTTAATTACTTAATTTAACTAGTTTTTGATCATTTAAGTCTAAATAATTGATCGTGCTAAGAGAAATGGCCATTTCCTTGTTTTGGAAGGCAGAAATAAGGGGCATTTGTCTGAGAAAATCACTTTGGATTGAATTTCGGGGAATTGGGCTCTTTTCAAGCAGGAAAAGAAAAGAGTCTGAGAATCTTGACACCCTCTATGAGGGAAAAAAAAACACCTCAGCAACAAACACCCACCAGATGATAAGCACAGCTGAACACTAACAAGAGGTGGCTAGATAGACAAAGTGGGGCTTCTTGTCTGGTTCCCAAGAATATGCAGCAAAAGAACAGATTCCCAAAGGAAGCCATTCCTAGTATGAAGTACTTTTGAAGTCACGTAAGACAACAGAAAGAACCTGCTCCCCTCAGGCACTTGCCTTTTTTCCTCAGTCTGGCTTTTTTTTTTTTTTAAGGATTTTATTTATTTATTTTGGAGAGTGAGAGAGAGCACACGCGCATGAGAATGGGGAGAGCGAGAGGGAAAGAATCTCAAATAGACTCGCCGCTGAGCACAGAGCCTGACCTCATGACCTTGATGAGGTCACGACCTTGAGGTCAAGACCACAGCCCAAACCAAGAGTTTCGGATGCTCAACCGACTGCACCACTGGGATGCCCCAGGACCGTTTCTTTCTTAGGAGCTTTTCCAGAGAAGGTGGAGTTTGGTTTTTGGAGGGTGCCCCTCGATGAAGAATAGCATTAAGTCTGATGTGGACCTGGCTCCAAAATGAGATTTCCCACGCTGAACCTTAAAAAAAGACCTATTACAGCTGGAAAATACGAAGGACTAGCAAAAAGCAGGCAGAAGAAGTCTCATCCAATAGAAAGGAAGGAGCAAGGATGGCCCGCTGGGTAGTGGACTTAACAACCCCTCCCATCTTTTATATGTGGAACCAACGCAGCAGGACTGTCCTGTCAGCTCGTGGGCAGCTGGGGAGAAGCCCTTGCCCTCTGCCACCACTATCCCCTTGTCTATATGAAAAGGATGTTGCAATGATCCGTTATTTCAGAGCCCAAGTTCTGCTGGGTGTCCTGTCGGTGGAGCAGTCAACCTGATTAGTAAGGGAAATAGAAGGAGCAGGTAACTAGTGTCACAAAACACCCATTTAGCTCTCCTGGAACCGCCATGGCACGCAGAGGAGGGGGAAGGTCATTTCCAAGGCAGGTTGAAGATTTAGGAGGCCAACAGTGATGAAAAAGTGAGAAAGGCAACTCCCCAGATGGCATTCCTTTCCTGGTCTCTGCTCCTTACAGGAGTCAGCTGTGGCTGGGAGAGAGGGTTAAGAATGATTGATGGGGCTAGGGAGTAGTAGGGAGGAGGTGAGGTGCTGACTCCCTAGTGAAGTGCCTCTCACTTCTGGTGTCTCAGCGGCCTTCGGTTCTCGAGCTTCGGCCTCTGCTAGGAACAGCAGTAGGCAGGCCGTTTTCTCAAATCTAGGCGGGTAAGCTGGGTGATATGGAGGTGCCTCAGGTAAAGGATAAAAACCAGCAAATGGAAAGAGCTCACGGTAAGAGTTTGCTAGTGCTTTTGCTTGCATCTTGACTACTTAAAGCATTTTAATCAAGCAGCTTAGGAGTGGCTGTGTGGGCTCAGTAAACACGCCAAATTAGGTTTGATTTTTCCACTCACCAGTGTCAAACCTGGAGGAACTGCATTATTGGAGGGGATTTAACCTAAGGGGATTTATAATCCTTTTCATAGGTGGGTTGCCAAAGTTGTAAATTTCATAAAACGTAAAAACCAACAAACTCCTATGTATAGGGATGATACACTTTAGAGTCTGACAGGTTTAAGACAGAAATGACAATTTAAATGGCGTTTAAAACATTTTTTTTTTTTTGAGCTGAAAGGCTTATGTTGTATCTTAAAGTATTTTCATCTGATGTAAAGCTTATAACCAACCTGGAGACGACGCATGAGCAGAAGCTTGTCAGCCGCCATTTTAAAGCACTTTCTGAAAGCAAGGGGGAGGACGGGAGAGGGAAGGCAATGTATTGGTGTTATACATTGATATTATATGCAGGGCGCCTGGGTGGCACAGTCGGTTGAGTGTCCGACTCTTGGTTTCAACTCAGGTCATGATCTCAGGGTCCTGGGATCGAGCCCCTCTTTGGGCTCCATGCTCAGCAGGGAGTCTGCGTGAGATTCTCTCTCCCTCTCCCCCTCCCGCTCATGCTCTCTCTCTCTTTCAAATAAATAAATAAATCTTAAAAAAAGATTCTATGCTGGCCCAGAGAACAGGCAGACATGACCTGATCCCTTATCCCTGCAGGTTCTAGTAGCCTTTGGAAGATATTTCCTTTAGAAAGTTTAAATGTGTTGGAGAAAGGAGTGGACAGAATCAAGCTACTAGACAATAGGAATATAATTGGACACGTTGAAGGCAGGACTTACACTGCTTTATTGGCTGTACTCTGTGGGATGTTTACTGTCTGCAATTGTTTAGATCTGGAGAAAGGGATGAGGTCTATTTAAATCTGTTCAACAAGAAGCAGTGTCACAACAGGATCTCCTCGTCTGCTTAGCCAGAACAGATGTCCCAGTCTAGATCTATGGGTTAGGGCTCCTCGTCCTCGGGGAGCTGAGAGAGTTAAAGACAAAGTGAAGATAAAGGAGTATCCCGGGAGCTGGGTAAAGGCCTTGCGAGACTGAATTTGGTTGGTAATCTTTCCACACCCGCTCTGCTCAGAATGGCAGACTTCCATGCATCATTAATGCTCCTTCCTGGGGTTCATATACATCATTTGGAAGAGAGGGGCACTTTTATCAAACCATCAGCCCTTCTGCCAAAGCCCAGTGTAATCACCTGAAGAATAGAAGAGAATATTTGGTGTCTGTTACTGCACCCTTGCTTCTCTGCCTTTTAGCGGGAAGGACAGATCGACTTTCTGTCTTTCTTAATGGAAAATGAATCTATCTTAGGATAGTGACAACCTAAGAGATAATTTCTTCTAGGTAGAGAAATGTCAGTGTGAGTAGCATCTATAAAATTGCCATTTGTCCTGGGAGTGTGAGGAGTCTGAGGGTGCCCAGGGGATGTGACCTGGAATCAACCGTCCCCCACCCCCTTCTCCGTCCCCAAGCTCTCTGCTCTCCTCTAAGCCAGAGGTATCAATCTGGGCAGTGCTTTGGCCTTTCCTAAGGCAGCTCTTTCCCTCCCGTCTTTATCTTTAGTTCTAAGTGCTGGGAACATAAGGAACACAGCAGCTGCCTGCTGGCAGGCGACCCTTTGTCAATTACGACCTCAATTTCTTTCCAGCCCTTTTCCTGCCTCTCTTTTTCTGTTAGATCATCTCTCCTCTCAAAGGGCAGAAAACCCCAGCTGTAGATTTTGGGTTTTCAAAGATTTCAAGTGATAACTAGGGATGTGCATTACGTTACATTACTAAGCAGAATGGGTATTGTGGATGGAAAGGCTCATAATCCAACTAGATTGTAAGCCCCTCGAAGGCAGGTGGCGATGTCCCATCTGATACAATACCAATCTCCCTGCAATTTGACAAGCTAAGTAAACTGAGCCAGTGTGACCCGGTGGACAGAGCATGGGCCAGGAGTCATGAAATCTGAGTTATAGTCTAAGCTCTGCCAAGCTGTGTGATTTTGTCACCTTGTCACAATCCCGTCCACCATTCCTGTCATCCCTGTCTTATGTCAGGCCTTGCTTGGTTTACCCAAATGGCAGTCCTAAAGGCCAATCCTGGATGATCCCCATATTTATCTGTAAAACGAATGAAACGGTAGGCTAAAAGATGTCTAAGAGCCCTGTTAGCAACAAAATGTTTTGAAATGTCCTCTTAAAACACATGCTATTTTGGAGCCATAAAACTTGTGGTGTGTGAGCCATTTAAGCTGGGGACAATTACCATGTGGTGATGTTATAGACATCCAGCTCAAAATCAAAACCGCCAAAAGCAGGTGGACAGTTTCAAGTCCATAATGTTCTGAAGAGCTTACATAATGGGGCACATTGTGTCCTACTGACGTTTGTTTCAAAAATAGCCTTCTTAGCAATACAAGGTGCCCCAAACATCAACCTTGATTTGGTTTTCTTTAGAGGGAAAAGAAAACCATTTAGGAATCATCTGAAAAGAGGCTGATTGGGCTTCTTTCTTCCTGAACAAATTTAATTCATTTTGACTCTTTCTTGAGACTTTATGGTAGATAATAAAATCTTTGCAAAGCTTTTGTCATCTCTGCCTCTCTTCATTTTTTCCTACTCTGATCTGTTTTACATGCTAAAGGCATAAGAGAAAATTCCCTAAGGATAAAGCTGTGCCTATGTGTGTAGTTTTCATGTTCATTGCAAGAGATAGTTCCCATCCCCCACCCCCGCCACCCTGGTTTTTTAAGTCGACTCCACACCCAGTACAGAGCCCAATGTGGGGCCTGAACTCACGACCTGAGCTGAGATCAAGAGTCAGATGTCCAACTGACTGAGCCACGCAGGCGCCCCACTTTCCTTTTTTTTTTCTTAAACAACTTGCAAACTACAAGAGGCCAGGCTTGCCAGAAATGAATGCCGGCATTTTCACTTCTCTCCATTTCTATCATTGAAAGAGAAGTGGAAAACTTGCCAATGCTGAAAGATTAAGACTTTTAAATGAAGATGAGGACACATTCAGCTTATGAGATCATCTGCCTGAACAGAGAGGTCTTATCCAAGCCTGACAAGAACATCCATTTTTCATAGCCACAAGTTTTAGGGGAAAGTGGAATTCAGCAGTTGGTTTGCCATCAGTTCCCTGGAAACACCTTGTGTTTTAATCCCAGAAAACATCAGAATCTTGCTCCAGGTTAGAGGAGGAAAGAGGACGTTTCTTTAAGAGACTTCCCTGGCTATTGCTTTTGTCTTCAGTGGAAAGAACTGGAGGGAAAAGGTGGGAAGTCTCCTTCAGAAGAATTTTTACCAATTCAGCAGTAGGGAGCTGGTTTCTAAGTTACTAAACAAGTAAGGACTCTAATTCTCAAGCTCCCTCACTCACACATATTGGAAAGAGGGAGCAAATGTGGAGATTAGGTGGGTGCAGTACAGAGGACACGCCAGAAGAGAAACCAAAACCCAGCGAGAAAGCTGGGTCTTTGAACAGTGTCAAGAGATCTGTCTTGCTCTACATCACTGGATCTGATGTCTTGCTCAATGCCAGGGGGGCATGGAGCTATTTACAGAATGTGACAGGTTTTCTTCTGAGACACTAGAAAGCTCTGGCTACTGAGTCACAGTGGGCTGGTAGAGCTCATGTCAGTAACTCGGGCCCCGTAGAAACGGACACCTGAAAGTCTTTGCCATGCTTCTGTGGCCATTCTTCTCCCCCCAAAAGCAGAGGCATCAAAAGCCTTTCAACAAGTTTCAGCTGTCTTTCAGGATGGGATGGGTCTGAAATAACACGTCAGCTGTCGTGCAGTCTGGGGCTGTAGTTAAAGAACACGGACTGCGTAGGCAGAGACTGGGTTCAAATCGCCGCGTCACGACAGGCTGTTTGGTCTTGGCATAAGACCACCTCTCTAGGCTTCAGTGTTTTCGTCTGTAGAATGATGTTAATAAGATGGTACCTCCTTTGGAGGTATGGTGTGAGGACTGAGTTACATTAATGCCTATAAAGCACTTAGCACAGTGTCTGGCAACAAGGAAATAAGCAACAAATGGTAGCTAACAATAAAAATAAAATAATAATGGCAATGATAGTAATAAACAATGGTAATGATATAAGATTACCTCCTACCACGAGCTAAATTTACTGCAGGCCAGGCATTCATTCGTGAGGGCAAAAAGCGAGTATCTGTGCCAAGCACGGGAGAGCTCTGTGAGCAAGACACAAGGCTCTTGGAGCCTGAGTGCTGGAAGATGAAGGATGGAAGAGAGGAGAAGACTTGGTCAGCTCAGAAAGAGGTTAGAGCTGTGTCAAGATGGTTCGGAGCTTCTCAGGGTCCTTAGAAAGCATGACGGGTGTTCTGCCCCTCAGTCAGTCCCCTGTCCCTGGCATTAGATGTTCTTCTTTCTCATAACGGAGTTCACTTGACTCTCATCTGCAGCTCAGCCCTGCCCCAGTTCCCAGGGCCAACCTTGACCCAAGACGGGAGATAATCGGCTCCAGCCCACTGCTGGGGGCTAAGGTTCAAATTGCCTTGCTGCTTGTCTGACTGGAGGACGGTGCCCTAGTTTTGATACTTGAGGTCCAGTCTCATTTTAAGCCTTAATTCCTTTTCTGTGCCCTTATTTTTAGAACTGAGCTTCTGCCTTTGTATTTGCTCCTGAGGACCTGTTCCAAAAACTTATTTAATGACCCCAGTACTATTTTCTGAGGGGAGAGCTGCACCTTACTTTGGCTCCTTCCCATCTCAAGCACCGAGGTCCTTATCCTGAACCTCTGTCCAATAGATAACTTGGATGTTTGCTTCTTGCCAACTTCTTCTCAGTATACGCACCCCCTAGATTCCTTGTCTTCCCCTAACCTGTTGTCTAGACAGGGACCAGTCATTGCAAGCACTCCTTATCTGCCAGAGAGCAAGCCTCTGCAGATTGTGACAAGCACCAGGTGACATACAGAAGTGTGGAATCACTGCTGTGCACCTGAAGCTAATATAACGCCGTATGTTCATGACCCTGGGATGAAAATAAAAAGCAGAGAGAACTAACCCTCGGCTGCCACCACCCACACTTGGGTGAGTTTTCTAGTGACTGGTTCATTCAGTGGGCTGTTCTTCTGCCCAGTTCCGCTTGACTCCATAGGCCTCACTGGGCGGCCCAAGATCTGACGTTGCCAATGAGGGGCCCAAACCTTTTCAAGTGAAGCCACTGCGGAGCTCTGAAGATCCTGCTGTACCCCTTTTGAAAGCCCTAATTATCAGTATAATTCTTCTGTACTTGGCCCACGGGCAAGCCCTTGACAGAGCGATTCTGTTCATTTATTAATTCATTCAACAATTATTTGTTGAACCTCCATTCTGTGCTGCGCTCTGGGATATTGAAATAAATCAGACATGGCTTCTGCGCTCAAGGAGTTTATAGTCCAGTTGGGGCAGCTGAACTTGTAAATAGATTATAATACTGGTTCAAAAGTACTACAAGAGAGCAAAAAGCGGGGGCACCTAACCAGACTGCAGGTGGGTAAATGGGATTAGGGAAGGCTTCCTGAAAATGCTGCCGCCTGCATTCTGGAGGACTGGGAAGTGAGGTCAGCTGACTCCAGGGATGCCCTAAGGGGCAGGTGGGCGCCTTCAGGGAACGAGGTATACTTCTTGGTAGCTGGAACACTAAGTATGAAGGGGGAAGAGTCCAAGACGAATCTAGAGAGGTAGGCGGGTGCCAGATTATGAAGCATGTTATTTGCCATGCTCAGGGATTTGAATTCTATCCCAGTTTTTCAAGTGGAAAATTACAATGCTGCGGAGATCTGATTTGCCAGGGTAAGAGTAGAGGCAGGGAAATCAGTTAAATGACCAACAAATGCTAAGAACCTTAACTGAAATGATGAGGGTGGGAATGAAGAATGTGTCTGGATTTGAGAGACAGAAGAGTAGAATGGATAGGACATGGTCACTGCCTAGAGATGACGGAGCAATGAGCAAAGGTGACCGGGTCGCTTAGGCAAAGTTGTTGAGGCAACGAGGTGGGTGGTGATTTTGCTGCCCGACACAGGGAACTCAGAAGGAACAGATTTTCAGTCGAGGGCAGGCCGTATTTAATGTTGCCAGATAAAGTTCCCCAATCTTACTATGCTTTTGGCAAAATAATCCTGTTGCCCAAAGAATGCTATTGACAACCTACTTTTACCGAAGTCAACTGGAGAAGATAATTTTTTTTTTTTTTACAGACCACACAGGAACTACACAACTGGATAAGTATCACACTTGAAAATAAAATTTTCTATCTTTGTTAAGTGGAAAGCACAGAAGTAAATGAAAACAGAGTTGAAAAAACTTACCCCATAGACAAGTTCCCCAACCATGCCATTCCATATTTTTGTCTCTGGATCCCTTGCGCCATATTTCCCGTCGCCAACAATGGACAATTTGTATTTGATCCTCACGTGTTTGGCTATTTCATAGGCTAAGTCGACACAATAGCCTTCATATCTCTCATTTCCTTCCAGTTGCTCATGGTTCTTCTTATACATGACATATGGTGATTCCTTTGGGACCAGAAGAAGATCGAAGGATTACTCCCATACATTTCTCTAAGAGATGACACATATCATAATCAAGTTTCCCCCCCCCCCGTGTAGCTGTTGAGGTTTGGCGTATGAAAAGAGCCTTTAAAAAATGTTTGCTTAAGAATCCGAAGAACCTCAATTGACTGACAATTCACCAGGCTGTATATTCCTTGGAGTCCTTAACTGATGATTTAAAGATGTAGAGAAGGATTTAAGTTCTTTCTGAGGGTTTGAAAGCAGGACCGGTTTCAACGTGTAAAGGCTTTGTCTTAGTCAAACTGGGCAGAGGTATTTCCCTTAGGTGAAGATGAACCATTTGATTTCTTGGGATTTACCACAGCCCAGGCAAGCCCTCAAGAAGAACTGTGATCTTTGTGAGGTCAGAGTCTGTGGCTTATTTGTTTTTACAACGTCAGGGCCTAGTACAGTACCTAGGACAAGGTGCGTATTTGACACGTCTGTTTAAAAGAAGAGTAAACTTCAGTCAAATCTTCATCCAATTATTCACAACTCCAGACCTAGTGGCATACTCATTTTTCACCCTGGTTTGTACTTCACCCAGTAAGAACATAGCAACTTTTAGAAAAACATTTTAAAATGAAATGAGAATATTGTCTCACATTTCAACCGTTCTTTGAATTTTGCAGAAAGGCTTTAAATGGTGAATCTTGCCTTGAAATGGTCTTATGAACTTATTACGCCCATTTCATAAATTAAAAGAAACATAACCTGAGGCTCAGAGAAGTTGTGACTTGCACAGTTAAACACAGACCTCATATTAAAACACTAATCTAATCTCTCTTTCACATAATGCTGTCTCCCCCACAACGAAACATCAGTCCTACAGTGTGTGTGGGGGGGGGATAAAGAGGAGAACGATATGTGGAACTGTCCCAAATTCCTATTCTCTTTCTTTTAAAAAATAACATTCTGGGGCACCTGGGTGGCTCAGTCGGTTGAGCATCTGACTCTTGGTTTCAGTTCAGGTCATGATCTCAGGATCATGAGATTGAGCCCAATGTCGGGCTCTGCACTCAGGTGGAATCTACTTGAGATTCTCTCCCTTTCCCTCACCCTTCCTCCTGCCCCTCCCCTCACTTTTGCTCACTGGCATGCACACTCTCTCTCTAAAATAAATAAATAAATACAATCTTTAAACAAATGACATTCTGGGGCGCCTGGGTGGCACAGCGGTTAAGCGTCTGCCTTTGGCTTAGGGCGTGATCCCGGCGTTATGGGATCGAGCCCCACATCAGGCTCCTCTGCTGGGAGCCTGCTTCTTCCTCTCCCACTCCCCCTGCTTGTGTTCCCTCTCTCACTGGCTGTCTCTATCTCTGTCAAATAAATAAATAAAATCTTTTAAAAAAAATGACATTCTGTTCATGATGATGGCAAGATACTTCAAGAGGTCCTAAGCTCACCTACTGGATGTTTTCATGGCTTGAATTTGATGTCTTTTCTACTGGCTGGATAATGCTTTCCAGAAAGCAGAAGTCTTGCTGTATAGAAAGCCCACCCACCTCTCTCCATACTTACCAGAATGGTAGTCACTACAATGGTCCGGTTCTCGGAGGATGCGCTGTCATTGCTGATTTGCTGATCCGAGAAAGGCACAAATCTTTCATATTCATTCCAGTAGCCAGCCTAGAAAGAGCAGACATTTGATTGACCTGTTGCCTGTTTTTAACTCAAAAAGTACTGCATGAAATCCAAATGCTGTCGTGGAATAAAACTTTCTTTTTAGCGGCTGGAGCTTTCCAAGGATTGATGTCCGGTCTCCCTCTGTCTTGCCACGCCCACCAGGACCCCAACCCTGAGACACACCTTCATCCTGGGGATTCCCATCCCCACCTCACCTTTACTGGTATTTTGTAAAGTAACTTAGCCCACTGTAGGATGGTCAGCTTCCCCCACCCTTTAAACTCATATAGCAGAGAAGTGCTTTGTTCTGAACTGTAGGAAGGCTGGAATGTGAGGGTGGGAAACCAAGGAGTGTCCTTAGAAATGATACAGGTTATTTTACTTTCTGAGATTTTATCACATGGCTATGAAATCCTCATTTCATGCCT
This sequence comes from Ursus maritimus, assembly GCF_017311325.1. Lineage (NCBI taxonomy): Eukaryota > Metazoa > Chordata > Mammalia > Carnivora > Ursidae > Ursus > Ursus maritimus. The sequence continues at coordinate 27,369,949 of NW_024423319.1, forward strand.
AATTTAACTGTTAGTATGACAAAAGCAAAGCAGTCATTGTACAAGTTGGCTGTAGAGAAAGGTATTCTGTCCAGTGTCCTTTGGAGGGTGAGAGGGCAAAGTGGAGAGATACCTACTTTCCGATTCTTTTGCTAAAACCGTATGTACCTTGACAGCTTGTTTAAATAACAACATGCTGTAAAATTTGTGATTCCTTCCCTCTGTGGTTGGAAGCTATTAATAACTCTTGAGCCTATCAGTTTTACAGGACCAGCCTCAGAGGGAAATGCTCCTTTCAAAATGTGTAGATGGAACACTTCGATCGCAAAGCAACTCTGCATCATGTCTGTGCTGTTTGGCAACAGAAAGGCAAAAATGACGTGTGGGAATTTGCTTTGTGTGGCTTTCTTAACACCTGTTTACTTGCATTGGCGTGCTGTCATCTTCTGAACATTTTTTTCTTTGGACATCTGTTTTGGTTACTTACTTTTCGAGAGCCAGTGACTTTCATCTCGTACACGTCGATGGTGTAATTTGTCCTACGTCCGTAAGTGTCAAATTGGATGTTTCCAGTCATTCCTTGTACTTGCACCTAGTAGAAAGGGAAAATGTAAAAATTTTAAATAGCAACACGTTATTGCCTATAGTTCTCTGAGATGAGGTCCACTGACAGATCTTAGAATCGTGGAGAATCTTTATCTTGAGGCATTGAGCTAAATCCACCAGATCAAGTCTATACAGATCTTCATTTCTTCCCCAGTGTTTTCTAGGTGTGACTTTTAGTTGTGAAGCTTTGAGTGGGTGATAGGCAGTTACCTACATGATACAGTGAAGGCCTTACCACGGCTTTTTCAAGGGCCTGAAATTTCTACCATTAGTCTTTTCTTAAGGGAGAAGCCTGAAGGGTATTCTTCTTTTTTTAAGATTTTATTTATTTACTTGAGAGAGAGCACAAGCAGAGGAAGGGTCAGAGGAAGAGGGAGAAGCAGACTCTCTGCTGAGTAGGGAGTCCGACATGGGGCTCAATCCCAGGACCTTGGGATCATGACCTGAGCTGAAGGCAGACGCTTAACCGAGTGAGCCACGCAGGCATCCCAGCCTGAAGGGTATTCTTAACTAGCATAATGCTTTCTTCTAAACTAGGTGATCCGTGAGGTCCGTGGCTATGTCTTATCTTAGCACTCCCAATATCACATAAACTGGTTTCGATAATACAGGCTCTGGAGCTCCTAGAGTCACATTCTAGCTTCATCACTTACTAACTGCATGACCTTCGGTATGTTCCTTAATGCTTTGGTACTTCAGCGTCCCAATTTGTAAAATGGGAAATCCCACTGGTACCTATCCCTCAGACTTGTTGGAAGGTTTGATGAGTTACACACGTGGACAGTTTAGAGCAGCACCTGGCACACAGTACGCATTGCAATACAGGCTGGCCATAATAATAATTATCATCGATTGCAATGAACATAGTTCTGTTTCTTGAGAGTGTTCCACGTTTACCAGCTGCCACAGTAACAAAGACGAATTTTTCCTCTTCTTTAACTTCTGCCCAGCTACAAACAGGTAGCAACGAGGTAGGCCCTGGAGGAATAAACCCACACTGATGAAATTTGGTAAGTCTAAGGAATCAGGGGTATGTAGTACTAGATAAGAAAGACAGAGGTACTAGGAGAGCCTGGAGCCCGACTGGGGATGCCAACTCCAGATTCACGTAGGCCACAATTTTTCCTGGGTCTGTTCCCAGTACTATGAACTAATAAAAGGCCATCTCTGCCGGGTGGAGAGCTTTCCTTACCAATTATTTTACGGTTCAGGGACACTGCATGAAAGACCCTCTATAAATAAAAGTCACTGGAATTACTCATCTGGTGAGTAAGGGTCAAGGAAGTTGCTTCAAAGAAAAAAACATCTGTCTCATTTTCCTAGGATGGAAGGATAGAATACTTATTACTTACAGAAAGTGACAAGCTACTAAGCAAGTCAGAGAGGTAATGGGCTTGCGTTGCAGGAGGGAAAATTGATGTCAAATATTAGGGAGCATCTTGTGAAAGGGAAGGGGACTTGTTCACCACCAAAAGGAAAATGAAATTCCTGTTGAAAGAGAAAGGCTCCAGTGGGACTTCCTGAGGACAAGATGACTGTCCTACTGACCCAACAAACCGAAGCACTATTGTCAGCTCAGGCTTGCAGAGAAGGCGATGTCACACTTCCGGTTAAAGCAAAGGTCCTTTGTTGAGATAGAAATTACTTGCCTGCCTGGTGCATACTGGGATACATGAAGGGTTCTTTACTCTCTGAGCATTGAGTTCTAGGAGAGGAGATAGGTGGGGCAGGGACACTGGCATAGGAACTTAGTAAGGAAATCCTTCCTTACTGAAAGTAGCAAAGGCTTCAAGTCTCATTAAGAATGACATATTTCAGGAGTGCCTGGGTGGTTCAGTTGGTTAAGCGTCTGCCTTTGGCTCAGGTCATGATCCCAGGGTTCTGGGATCGAGCCCCGCATTGTCCCTCTCCCCCTGCCCCTCCCCTCCGGCTTATGTTCTTTCTCTCGCTCACTCCCAAATAAATAAGTAAAATCATTTTTTAAAAAAGAATGGCCTATTTCTAAAGATCTAGCATATTTGGACATGATAGACAAACTGAACAACAGTTTAGGGCTGTCCAGGAGATTCGAGACACCAGGATTAAAACTTTCCGTGAGCGGAAGTAGGACAGGACTACCGCTCAGAGGGAAGTCTATTTTCACCGACATGAATGTCAGTTACAGTTTCCCACCATCCCATCTGGGATCCCTTCTTTAATCACCCTGCACCCCAGTCTAAATTAGGTGCTTCTCCGCTGGGACCCCATAGCACCCTCTGGAGAACCTAACCATCATGCCATTTTAATCATCTCTGTGTTTCCATCTCCCTTACTAGTTGGGGAGCATCTCGAAGATGAGAGTCATTCTTTTTCCTGGGTTCTCAGCAACTAGTACAGGGATTGGAATAGAGCAGGTGTTTAATACACATTTACTGAACAAAGGGACAAGTTTTGATGACTTAGAATTGTGACATAGTTCAACCAGGCTCAGGCTGATATTTTACTATCTGTAGGTTGTGAGGAGGATGATTACCTGATTTTCAAGTGGCTTTAAGGTCTTTAAAAACACTTGTTTGCATATTCACAATGTAAGTGTGAGCTTTCCTCCTCTTGTTTCATGTTTGCATACTAACGTCAAGCCTGGTAACAGTCATTGGTGCTCAGTAAATATTTACTGAATGAATGGTGTGCTTATTTGTTCATTAAAACAGGCCCTGTAGGCGCCTCTATCAGGCAATGATTTTGTTTGCCAGATTTCTTTGAAGGAAGAGAATGATTTATTGAGCAACAACTATGTGCTTGTCACAGTGAGGGATGCTTTTACACATGCATCCTCACTTTTAATTAACTCAAATAAAATGGGATTTCTTTTAATATAGTAAAACCTTTAGTACTTCAGACCATCCTCCTGGTAGTCCCTCTGAACAGTGGAGTTTTACTGAGCATTTATCACAAAGGGAGCATCTGCTTCTGGAAAAGGTTGATATTTTCCAACCTCTCTGGAGCAATAGGAAGAGGCTGGCCTGTAGATACTGGTAAAGCATCCTTTCAGTTCAGTGTTTGACCCTTAGGGCCTGGGAGGAAGGTTACTTACCTGGCTTCTCCCTCAAGCTTTATCAGTGAGTTAGACATGCAGAAACTATGTGCGATAGTATGATCAAGCTGCTATTTTCTAGCCAAATGAATTTCTTATCCTTTACTCTGGTAGCCAGTTTGCTATTTGGGGAAGGTGGTTGTTTGTGTCATGACTGGGGAATCTGTTGGAGATGCTGGTACTCGCCCCTTGAGGTTTCGTTGATGAAAACTCCTTCTGATGTACTCTGAGGGAGTTTTGTATTTCACTCATCATTATGTTTCACCTGACAGTACGAATCTTGTAACTGCTGTGAAGGTTGGATTTAATTCACTGCTCTTCAGAATTGTGCAGTGCCACCTCCATAAAAGTACACTTAGGGCATTTGTTAGGGAACTGACATCATGACATAAAAATCTGTGTGATGGGAGAATGAGTCATATCTCTTTCTTGGAGAGAGACACAGGGGCTACTAACCCCTTTTGATCGAATGCTTCCAACTTGGCAGATTGGAGGCAGCAGTAGGAGAGCCAACTGTGCAGAATGACGTACGTTATGAGGCCATTACAAATTCTTCATTGCGGGTTGCCCACAGAATTATCTTATCGTTGCTTATCTCTTTGTTTCTTTGGATGTCCCAAACGTTGGGGGTAATTAAATAAGTAGAAATAAGAGAGGCTTGTACTATTGATGGCTCATTTTTAAGGCATGCACACGCACATAGCATAAAGCAAAATATTGAGGAAAGAGCCCTTGCTCGGAAAGCTGCGATGAAGGACCGACGCTACTCCTGGTGTGAAGAATGAAATCTGCTCAAAGGCTACCGCCTGAAGCCTTAAATGATCCGCTACCAGTAAATACTAAAAACAAGTGACTTGTTTGCCTATCTGTTGATTCCTTGGACTTCTCTGTAGGCTTTTTCTTTGGGGCACTGGGGAGAAGCTTCCTAAGTTGGCCTAGAAGTATAGCACGGTTCTGCCTTTCCCCATGTGGATTAGCGTGTAGGAAGGTTCTCTTCGGCAAGAGAACTACTACCACACTGGCTCCGTTCCACAGTCCATCCAAGCTCACGGGCTGTCTGATGAGCCAGAGGATGCTGTTGTCCTTTGTAATGTCCGCCTTCAAGTTAGGAGCTTCCTATAGAATATCCCAGTCCCCCTAAAGTAACAGCATATCTCTGGAAAGTGTAAAAATTTTGAAGCTGTTTACATGTTCAACCCATAATTCTTGAGGGTGGTGAGTTTGCTTTACCATCCACAGTGTAGCACAGAACTAAATACTCATTTGCCCTCTATTGGCTATTTCTCAAGCATCAAGGAAGAAGCTTCTAGTTTGAGATTTCTAGGATTTGATGATTAAACATCCATGCTCATCTTTCTGCACACTCTGACATTCTTAGACTCTGAGTTGTGTGTCTTTATAAGGCTCCTGCTCCCCACCCAAATAACCCATCATGGTCTTTACCATTTTTAGAGCTCTCTCGATATCAATTCCTTGACTCCAGGGTACCGCAGGATTTGCTAAGCAGTCTCCAGCACTGCCTCTCCGGGACACATCCACTCGCTGCCTCCTCAGATAACGGAAAGCTTCTGCTATGACCAGTATTGCATCGTGCGTCAGTGCAGATGTATACTGAAATGGAAGTATGGAAAACACGAGATCATGACAAACGACGCCCTTAAAACTTGCCTTGCTCCTTATAATTCTCATTTATCTCCACCTCTTGCTCTACGAAGCCACCCTCTTAATTATTTGAATCAAGAGATCTCTCTGGGCAAGCCCGATTTTGATTCATTCTAGAATGATGCCTCTTTCCTTGTGTGTGCACGTTAAGATGATTAAGATCAAATGGCTCAAGGGAGTCTCTCTCTTGCTCTCAGTACTGTGTTTTGTCTTGAGTGAGTGACTACTGAAAGGCCACGTCCTTTATAGAGAAAAAAATACGTGTGAGGCTAAAGGATGGCATATGTAGGTTGGTTATTGCTGTTTGCAATAGAAAATTCAGGTCTGGTGTTTACTTAGGGGAAAATGGAAATAGCTAAGTTAGACAGCTTGAAATTAATTTGGAGGGAAACATTAATCATTTCTGTCTGGACCATGTTTCTGGCGAACTAGGACCTCTGGCCAGCAATAAATCAGTTTTTGTTTCTTGGGGGGAGCAGAAAACCAAAGCTGGTTTTTGATTGTAGAAAATTACAATTGTTATTGAGTTTTATATCTGATATCAGTGACAATTCACAGGCAGTACTTCATGATGCTGCTTCTTTCAGGCAAGAACACTTAGTTTCTACTCCTTGGATATACTGATATGCTTTACTAGGGATGAGGCCAGTCACTTAATACAAGGGATTTGATTATCTGTGATTTGACGGGGTGGATGCCTTTTCATTAAATGAATCAACAAAGTCTGATTAAAATAAGCTGGCCCCTGTTTTCCAGGACAAATACTGAGAGGATGTAGAATTCTATTGATTTTTTTTTTTTAATGAAGCAAAATGTCCTAGGGGGAGTTTTCTCTGTATAGTATGTCCAAATACGGCCGGGAGTGAATACTTTGTCATCTTTACGGCTATCAATTTACTTTTCTGACTTTTCTCATGTTGCTTTTCTTTTATTTATTTATTTATTTATTTATTTATTTATTTATTTAAAAGATTTTATTTATTTATTTGACAGAGATAGAGACAGCCAGCGAGAGAGGGAACACAAGCAGGGGGAGTGGGAGAGGAAGAAGCAGGCTCATAGCGGAGGAGTCTGATGTGGGGCTTGATCCCATAACACCGGGATCACGCCCTGAGCCGAAGGCAGACGCTTAACCACTGTGCCACCCAGGCGCCCCTCATGTTGCTTTTCTTTTAGAAGCAAATCTTCAAGTGTGACTGTAACAGGGGGCATATGTTCTCTCATGAAAAAAAACAAAAACAAAAAACCTTTGCGTCTGTCCATCCGAGCACTACACAGAGCCAACATGGTGATGGTCTCTTTTCCAGCTGACTGCATGAATTGTCTGCGATTCCAAGCCATGCCAAAAGAGCTATTTAATTTTGACTTTTTCAGCTCCTACTTACCAATGTGTGAGCATGTAAAAAAAAAAAAAAAAAAAGCCCCAAAAGGAAACATTCATAAAATATAGAATAAATGAAGCATCAGGATTGTAATCTCTAGACAATTTTATTTCCTAATCAAAAATATTATCATTTTTTAAAGTGGGCTTTTTGTCTGATTGCTATAGAGCGAGTTTCTATGACTAATACTAAGCAAAAGCAATCTGAAAGTTGTGACCATCTATTTAGAGATTCCATTTTCTTAAGCCATTTAACGGGTTTTACTTATAAAACCATTCTTCTCAGCAAGTTGGGAACTTTATACATACTATGAGTTATCAATGAATAATCCAGAGCTAAGATTGCTTTCCTTCTCTTTTGTACAAGCTCTATAACACCTGAGCGAACATAAACTACTCCGTAGTATCCTTTTCATCCTTTTACCCTTGTCTGTTTTCTTTGTGCCTAAGACACAGTCCCTGACACTTGTCTTAAAATATTGCATAAATGAATTTCTTGCCTCTACCCTTTACCTGCTAAGTCTAAGGATGGCAAAGCAGTGGCCAGGCAGTTATGAAAATCAAAATTTGTAAAAGTTCATTTAAATGTAGTGGGTGGATTTAGTACATTGAAAAAAATTTGAATCATCAGGGAATTGCAAATCAAAAGCACACGAGATATCACCT
>NW_024423319.1:27377325-27380659 GCF_017311325.1 Ursus maritimus
AACAGCATATCTCTGGAAAGTGTAAAAATTTTGAAGCTGTTTACATGTTCAACCCATAATTCTTGAGGGTGGTGAGTTTGCTTTACCATCCACAGTGTAGCACAGAACTAAATACTCATTTGCCCTCTATTGGCTATTTCTCAAGCATCAAGGAAGAAGCTTCTAGTTTGAGATTTCTAGGATTTGATGATTAAACATCCATGCTCATCTTTCTGCACACTCTGACATTCTTAGACTCTGAGTTGTGTGTCTTTATAAGGCTCCTGCTCCCCACCCAAATAACCCATCATGGTCTTTACCATTTTTAGAGCTCTCTCGATATCAATTCCTTGACTCCAGGGTACCGCAGGATTTGCTAAGCAGTCTCCAGCACTGCCTCTCCGGGACACATCCACTCGCTGCCTCCTCAGATAACGGAAAGCTTCTGCTATGACCAGTATTGCATCGTGCGTCAGTGCAGATGTATACTGAAATGGAAGTATGGAAAACACGAGATCATGACAAACGACGCCCTTAAAACTTGCCTTGCTCCTTATAATTCTCATTTATCTCCACCTCTTGCTCTACGAAGCCACCCTCTTAATTATTTGAATCAAGAGATCTCTCTGGGCAAGCCCGATTTTGATTCATTCTAGAATGATGCCTCTTTCCTTGTGTGTGCACGTTAAGATGATTAAGATCAAATGGCTCAAGGGAGTCTCTCTCTTGCTCTCAGTACTGTGTTTTGTCTTGAGTGAGTGACTACTGAAAGGCCACGTCCTTTATAGAGAAAAAAATACGTGTGAGGCTAAAGGATGGCATATGTAGGTTGGTTATTGCTGTTTGCAATAGAAAATTCAGGTCTGGTGTTTACTTAGGGGAAAATGGAAATAGCTAAGTTAGACAGCTTGAAATTAATTTGGAGGGAAACATTAATCATTTCTGTCTGGACCATGTTTCTGGCGAACTAGGACCTCTGGCCAGCAATAAATCAGTTTTTGTTTCTTGGGGGGAGCAGAAAACCAAAGCTGGTTTTTGATTGTAGAAAATTACAATTGTTATTGAGTTTTATATCTGATATCAGTGACAATTCACAGGCAGTACTTCATGATGCTGCTTCTTTCAGGCAAGAACACTTAGTTTCTACTCCTTGGATATACTGATATGCTTTACTAGGGATGAGGCCAGTCACTTAATACAAGGGATTTGATTATCTGTGATTTGACGGGGTGGATGCCTTTTCATTAAATGAATCAACAAAGTCTGATTAAAATAAGCTGGCCCCTGTTTTCCAGGACAAATACTGAGAGGATGTAGAATTCTATTGATTTTTTTTTTTTAATGAAGCAAAATGTCCTAGGGGGAGTTTTCTCTGTATAGTATGTCCAAATACGGCCGGGAGTGAATACTTTGTCATCTTTACGGCTATCAATTTACTTTTCTGACTTTTCTCATGTTGCTTTTCTTTTATTTATTTATTTATTTATTTATTTATTTATTTATTTAAAAGATTTTATTTATTTATTTGACAGAGATAGAGACAGCCAGCGAGAGAGGGAACACAAGCAGGGGGAGTGGGAGAGGAAGAAGCAGGCTCATAGCGGAGGAGTCTGATGTGGGGCTTGATCCCATAACACCGGGATCACGCCCTGAGCCGAAGGCAGACGCTTAACCACTGTGCCACCCAGGCGCCCCTCATGTTGCTTTTCTTTTAGAAGCAAATCTTCAAGTGTGACTGTAACAGGGGGCATATGTTCTCTCATGAAAAAAAACAAAAACAAAAAACCTTTGCGTCTGTCCATCCGAGCACTACACAGAGCCAACATGGTGATGGTCTCTTTTCCAGCTGACTGCATGAATTGTCTGCGATTCCAAGCCATGCCAAAAGAGCTATTTAATTTTGACTTTTTCAGCTCCTACTTACCAATGTGTGAGCATGTAAAAAAAAAAAAAAAAAAAGCCCCAAAAGGAAACATTCATAAAATATAGAATAAATGAAGCATCAGGATTGTAATCTCTAGACAATTTTATTTCCTAATCAAAAATATTATCATTTTTTAAAGTGGGCTTTTTGTCTGATTGCTATAGAGCGAGTTTCTATGACTAATACTAAGCAAAAGCAATCTGAAAGTTGTGACCATCTATTTAGAGATTCCATTTTCTTAAGCCATTTAACGGGTTTTACTTATAAAACCATTCTTCTCAGCAAGTTGGGAACTTTATACATACTATGAGTTATCAATGAATAATCCAGAGCTAAGATTGCTTTCCTTCTCTTTTGTACAAGCTCTATAACACCTGAGCGAACATAAACTACTCCGTAGTATCCTTTTCATCCTTTTACCCTTGTCTGTTTTCTTTGTGCCTAAGACACAGTCCCTGACACTTGTCTTAAAATATTGCATAAATGAATTTCTTGCCTCTACCCTTTACCTGCTAAGTCTAAGGATGGCAAAGCAGTGGCCAGGCAGTTATGAAAATCAAAATTTGTAAAAGTTCATTTAAATGTAGTGGGTGGATTTAGTACATTGAAAAAAATTTGAATCATCAGGGAATTGCAAATCAAAAGCACACGAGATATCACCTCACACCTGTGACAATGGCTAGCTTCAAAAGGACAGGAAATGAGTGTTGGTAAAAATGCGGAGTAAAGAGAACCTTCTTGCACTGTTGGTGGAAGCAAGCTGGTGCAGCTACTGTGGAACACAGCATGGAGGTTCCTCAAAATATTAAAAATAGAACCACCATGGGATCCAGCAATTCCATTTCTGGGTATTTATTCCCAAGGAAACAAAATCACTATTGCAAACAGATATCTGCACCTCCATGTTCAGTGCGGCATTGTTTCCAAGAGCTAAGACCTGGAAATAATCTAAGTGTCCATAAACAAGTGAGTGGATAAAGAAAATGTGGCATATACATTCAGTGGAATATTATTCAGCCACAAAAAGGAAGGAAATCCTGCTATTTGTGACAGCAGGGATGGACCTCGAGGGCATTATGCTAAGTGAAATTAAGTCAGACAGAGAAAGAAAAATACTGCTTGATCTCACTTAAATGTGGAATCTTTTTTTTTTTAAAGATTTTATTTATTTATTTGACAGAGATAGAGACAGCCAGCGAGAGAGGGAACACAAGCAGGGGGAGTGGGAGAGGAAGAAGCAGGCTCATAGCGGAGGAGTCTGATGTGGGGCTTGATCCCATAACACCGGGATCACGCCCTGAGCCGAAGGCAGACGCTTAACCACTGTGCCACCCAGGCGCCCCTTGTTGATGGTATTTTTGATAGGGATTGCATTGAATATGTAGATTGCTTTGGGTATAGCATAGACATATTAACAATATTTGTTCTCCC